>NC_045676.1:0-237500 GCF_003331165.1 Xiphophorus hellerii | reverse complement strand
GTCCTCCACCTGTGTCCTCTGTAGCTATGAGTGTGATGTCATCAGTGATGCGTGCTGCGCGGCTGCTTCGGAGCTCCGCCCCCCTGCTCACCTGGCCTCAGAGCAGCCGACTGGCCTCCAAGCAGGTAAGGCTGTGGATGTTAGCTTAGCTTGTGGTTGGTGGACTAGAGTAAAGGCTGATGACTCACTTGGTTCAGGTCAAAGGTCAGAGGAAGGAGCAGAAGAAGCTCAAAGTGGACAAACAGGAAGTGGAGATCAGACAGGGCATGACGGCGGCGGCGCTGGCGGCGGCCATGAACAGAGACTTTGGTGAGCAGCGTGATCAACGCCGTCGACCCGATTCTCCTGCAGATTCTACTGACCCGGTTCTGCTACAGACCACGTTCTGGAGGCGCTGCTCAACACGCCGGCGGACCTGGACTCGCTCCGGCCCGACTCGGTTCTGGAAGACAGCTGGATCAAGGAGGCGGTGATCCGGTCCGGGATGAAGTTCAGATGGGCCAAGCTGAGCGAGAGCCGAGAGCGGCCCAACAGAGACGCCCAGAGGAGGTACCGGCAGAACCGGACCGGACCCGACCGGACCGGACCCGATGATCAGCCAACTGACCTGTTTGTGACCCTCCTGTGACCCCAGGCCCCCCGCTGACCCCGCGCTCCTGGCGAGTCGCCCCCCGGTGGTCACCATCATGGGTCATGTGGATCACGGGAAGACGACGCTGCTGGACAGCCTGAGGAAGAGCCAGCTGGTCGCCATGGAGGCCGGCGGCATCACGCAGCACATCGGAGCCTTCCTGGGTAACGGGGCCAGCTGGGAGGCTCCGCCCCCACATCCTTCTGTGTAGAGCTGCTGACCTCTGACCTCTGTCTTTCTGACCTCCAGTCCAGCTGCCCACCGGGGAGCGGATCACCTTCCTGGACACGCCGGGCCACGCCGCCTTCTCCTCCATGAGGGCCCGCGGCGTCAACGCCACCGACATCGTGGTGCTGGTGGTGGCGGCCGACGACGGCGTCATGAACCAGACCGTGGAGTCGGTCCGGCACGCCAAGAACGCCAAAGGTAGGAGCGGGGGGGGGGGCGCCGGGTGGTTTCGAGGTTCTGGTTCTGATGTTCTGGTTCGGCCCGGCCCAGTCCCCGTCATCGTGGCGGTGAATAAGTGTGACAAGCCGCAGGCCGACCCCCAGCGGGTGAAGCAGGAGCTGCTGGCGCACGGCGTCGTCTGCGAGGAGTTCGGCGGCGACGTTCAGGCCATCCACGTCTCGGCTCTGAAGGTGATCCGACCCAAACCCGACCGCCGCGGTCCGGCCCACCCGCGCGCGGCCTCACCGATGATGTCGCTGTTTCCAGGGCGACAACCTGCAGGCTCTGGCCGAGGCCACGGTGGCGCTGGCCGAGGTTCTGGAGCTGAAGGCGGACCCGGACGGCCCGGTGGAGGCAGTCGTTATCGAGAGCCGGACCGACAAAGGCAAAGGGTGAGTCCTCCGGAACCGTATCCGGTTCCGATAGGAGTTCCGCTGATTGGCCCGCTCCCTGTGCACAGCCCCGTGACTACGGCCATCGTCCAGCGGGGGACGCTGCGGCGCGGCTGCGTTCTGGTGGCCGGCCGCTGCTGGGCCAAGGTCCGCTTCCTGTTCGACGAGAACGGGCGCGCGGTGCCGGAGGCGGCGCCGAGCGCGGCGGTCCAGGTGGTCGGATGGAAGGAGCTGCCGTCTGCCGGAGAGACGGTGCTGGAGGTGGAGTCAGAGGTGAGGGCCAGAACCGGGCCAGAACCGGTGTGTGATCAGTGAATGAGCAACCTGTCCCGTCCCAGCTGTGTGCTAGCTACTTCCTGTGTGGACCGCTGCAGTAAAAGCCTGTCCTGTGGCCTGCAGCAGCGGGCCAGAGAGGTGGTGGAGTGGAGGAGCCACCGGGCGGAGCAGCAGAAGCTGCTGGAGGAGCAGAGCGCCATCCAGCTCAAGCAGCAGCGCCACCTGGAGGAGTACCGGCGGGAGCGCGAGCCGCTGGCCCACCTGAGCTGGCGCCAGAGGAGGGCGGAGCTGTACCGGGCCCACAAGATCCGCTTCTCTGTGCGGCCCAGCGAGCGGACGGAGAGCGACGAGCTCGGCCTGCCGCTCGTCATCAAAGGTGGGGACGGCGCTCCACCCGGCGTGACGGCGCTGACTGGTGACCTCTGACCTCTGACCTACAGGTGACGTGGACGGGTCGGTGGAGACGCTGCTGAACGTCCTGGACGGCTACGACGCCCAGGACGAGTGCCGGCTGGACGTGATCCACTTCGGCGTCGGCGACGTCTCGGAGAACGACGTCAACATGGCCGCCGCGTTCGGAGGTAGGTCCGACATTCTGGTGCTGGAGCGACCCGGGGCCGAGCGGTGTCGTCTTGGTAACGGCAGCAGGTTCCGGTTCCGTTCCTCAGGGTCGGTGTACGGCTTCAACGTGGCGGCGAGCCGCGGCGTGACGCAGCTGGCGGCGCGGAGGGGCGTGGCCCTGCGGCTGCACCGCGTCATCTACCAGCTGGTGGAGCAGCTGCGCCACGAGTTGAGCAGCAAGCTGCCGCCGCAGCGCCACCGCAGCACCGTGGGTGAGTCCAGGTCCAGAACCACAGCAGAACCGGGTAAGATCGGACTGCTGGAGGTTCTCAGAACCGTCCCACCTGTCCCCTCCTGTCAGGTGAGGCGACGGTCCTCGCCGTCTTCGACGTCTCTGTGGGGAAGAAGAAGGTTCTGGTGGCCGGCTGCCGGGTCCAGAAGGGCCAGCTGGACCGCCGGCTGAAGTTTAGGCTGATCCGAGGACGAGACACGGTGTGGGAGGGTGAGTGAGACCAGAACCGGGCCGGATCCAGTTGGTTCTGAACTTGAACCTTGAGGATTTAAGTTGTCGGGTTCTGATGGGATCCAGTTCATCCAGTTAAAGCTGCAGAGTGAAATGTTTCATTAAACCAGCGCTCCCAATCATGCTCATGTACACGCTGCTCAAAGCCTCCCCAGCAGCAAGGCGTCGTTTCTGCCAATAGAACATTTGGCAGCACATGCATAAGGATGATTGACATATCGGGAGCAGTGCGTCACCGTGGAGACGGTTAGGGTATAGAAGTTACATGCTTCAGCTTTAATGAGCCGGTTCTGGTTCTGGTGCAGGTTCTGTGTCGGCGCTGAAGCACCATAAGGACGACGTGGCGACGGTGAAGGCGGGGATGGACTGCGGCGTGTCGGCGGACGGCGAGGTGGACTTCAGCACCGGTGATGTCATCGAATGCTTTGAGGAGCAGGAAGTTCCTCGGGTCACTTCCTGGGACCCCGGGTTCTGACCGGACCGGTCCCTGAGACTGAGAAACGACTCGGTTTGGTTCTGAAACATTTTATTAATATTTCATAAAAACAAAATCTGATCATCGATTCACATGTTCAAATAAACGATTCCAACATCCAGACCCGGAAGCTTCATTCCAGACAGGAAGTTCCCAGCTGGGTCTACTTCCTCCTGGTTCTGGCGAGCAGTGCCGGGTCGATCCGGTCTGGACTCAGGCCTCTGACGGAGTAGAGGCGGGCGGCGCGCTCCGACAGCGTTCCCCCGCACTTCAGGCCGCGGCGCATCAGTTCCTCCTTCAGAACCTCCAGACCCAGAGACTCCAGCTGCTGGACGGATGGCACCGAGGACAGGTCCAACTGCTGAGGCAGAACCAGAACCGTCAGAACACAGCAGAGGGTTCTGCTCTAAATCACGTTTAAGCATCTAGATTCTGGTTCTGACCTGATCCGGTTCCCTGCAGCCCTGAGGAGGGTTCTGGTCCCCTGACGGTCCAACAGCCGGTTCCGTCGGGAGCCCGGGGTTCTGGACCTGGGCCGGTTCCGTCGGGAGCCCGTGGTTCTGGACCTGGGCCGGTTCCATCGGGAGCCCGGGGTTCTTGACCTGGGCCAGTTCTCTGCAGCCCTGAGGAGGGTTCTGGTCCCCTGACGGTCCAACAGCCGGTTCCGTTGGGAGCCCGGGGTTCTGGACCTGGGCCGGTTCCGTCGGGAGCCCGTGGTTCTGGACCTGGGCCGGTTCTTTGCAGCCCTGAGGAGGGTTCTGGTCCCCTGACGGTCCAACAGCCGGTTCCGTCGGGAGCCCGGGGTTCTGGACCTCTGAGGTTCTGGCGGTTGGAGCGGTGCTGGAGGAGACAGCAGAACTTGAGGCTGGATCCGGGTCATGGGAACCGGTTTGGTTCTGGTTCTGATGGTGAACTGGTCCAGTTCGGATCGGTTCTGCTTAGAGTGAACAGCTGGTTCTGAATTAGAAGTGAGAATATTTCAGCTGCTTGGACCGGCGCTGGACGGGTTTCTGCAGCTGGACCATCTGGACCCGGATTATGAGGAACCAGTTAGAACCATCAGAACCAGTTCAGCCAGCGCTCCCAGGAACAGAACCCATCCTGAAGCTAAACATGGATCGGTCCAGAACCGGCCGGCCGGTCCAATCAATGGTCTCTGAACCTGCAGCGCCTCCAGCTGGTCAGACGTGGAAAAACATTTTGATCTAACGCTGACCTCTGACCTCTGGGGATCAGGCATGTTCTCACTGAAACCTGAATATTGATCCAGATATCAATATCAGATCAATCAACAGACCTGCTGCTGGGTCCAGGCTCCGCCTCCTCCCTCTGGGTTGTCATGGTAACAGCGCCTCCGCTGCACGGAGACTCATCATCTTCATCATCCTCAGAGCTCAGCAGCTCGTCCAGACCCGTCCTGTAACCATGGTAACAGAGGGTCAGAGCCGGGCTGTGCTCCCTTCGCCGGGTCAGAACTTCACACACCGACCAGAACCCGGCCGCCGCTGCAGTCTTCCTCCTCTTCCTCGCAGGGGCTCGGTTCTGATCCGGGTCGGCTCCGACCTTCACCTGACCGCTGGAGGTCGCCTGCAGGCCTGTGACACACACACACACACCTTAAGGACCCGGAGCTGCAGCTAGGTCGGCCCACTGCAGCTCCGGTGACCCGTCACCTTTCAGAACCGAGTCCTCCAGACGCTCGCTCAGGTCGTGGCACTGCTGCTGGTACTGCGGGTCGGCGAACTGATGCCGCGGCTCCGACAGCTTCCTCTGCAGACGCTCCAGCCGCCGCTGCTCCTTCTCCGCCTCGCGCTCCGACTGCTTCTTCAGCCAGTCCGCCATCCTACCAGAACCAGAACCAGAACCCATCTGGACTCTTCACTACAAAACAACATCCAGAGCAGGAGGAGGAGCTTACTCCTTCTCATGGTTGACGTCTCGAAGGCGGCGGCCGCTCAGATCCCTGCAGGCCTCTCTGTTGGTCGTCTTCTCGATCTGCGCTCCCAAAGCCCGGAGCATGGAGCCAAAACCTGGAAAACCAAGGAAACATGGAGCCAAAACCTGGAAAACCAAGGAAACTTGGAGCCAAAACCTGGAAAACCAAGGAAACATGGAGCCAAAACCTGGAAAACCAATGAAACATGGAGCCAAAACCTGGTCATGGGATCGGTGCATTTCCTGGAACTGACCTCCCTTCCCTCCACAGAGCCGGGGCTCCAGGCGGTAGACGGCCCCATCCTGCAGCCGCTCCTCCAGCCCAGACAGACGGCCGTTAGTGGTGACATACCAGTCCTGATAGGAAATACTGGATCAGTAAAGATTCCTACAAAACTGGACCTGAGACAGAACCAACGACCCGTCACCACTTCAGGGTGAGACCTCTGGTTCGGATTTTTAGTTTCTGACAATATAAAGGTCACACAGCGCTGTGGGACACTGTCACAAAATGGTGGATAAATCTAAATTAAATACATTTATTTAGAATAATACAAATATTCTCTAAACACAAAACTTTATTTGTTCAGAGTTTCGCTCTCAGAGTTTGAGAACCGTTTTAACTCCCAGTTCCATTGAAACTGGAAATACTGGTATCAGAGGCGGTTCCAGCAGGAACTATATCTGAACACTAGTTTTGCTCATTTAATGTTTCTTTTGCATTTAGTTATTTTCTGTTACTGTCACAATGGACCTTACCAAGCTCCGCCCACAACGACCCACGTGACCGCAAGTCTCACAAACAAAGCCTGGTTGTTTCTATGTAAACATGACTGATGTCATGTTTACATAGAAACATGACATTTCTAGCGGATTTTCACAATATTTCAGCTACTAAATGGACAGAGGAACTAACAAGTTCTTGTCATCATCTGGGAGGAGGTTACTGGTTTCTCAGTCACAAGCTGGTTGCAAACCTGAGGCCAGCAGGTGTCAGTCAGTTATGGTAGATCTGAACTTTGACCTCAATATGAGAAGCTACAGACTGATAGGAGGAACCAAAGAGCTCTGTAAAGGTAAAGGCAAATCTTCTGAAGTTGGGATATAATTCATTTAATTTCACATAATTACCGCAGTAGAAGCCATTTGTTTGTTAAAATTTTATGAAATATATTTGTTCTATTTGATGTTTGTTGTGAATGACGTAAACTCACAAACGAACGAGGTAATTAGTCCAACGTTTAGAAACTACAGCGGCTGTAATGAGCCACAGCAAAGGGAAACAAAGGTAAAATAACCTGAACAGGTGATCAACTCAACACCACTCCTACCTTTTTACTCTCTCTCTCTCTCTGTAGTTTAAGCACACCTGTTACCGTGGCAACCGCCTGCGCCCCGCAAGACGAGCAAAGATTAGTTAAAAACATAACATTCAGTTCGTTACGATATCAAGTTTCCAGGCTTGATATTTATTTATCGATTATTAATCAGCGCTTCCCTGAACACAGCGATGGTTGATTGACTAGCTGTACTTGGTGCTAACGTGGCTAACACGAGTAACCGTTTAGTCCAAAGCCTTTTCTGCTAAAATAAAATCTTTAGTGTATGTCAGATACAGACACATTGGATATTGATCTGTTTAGCTAACGTCAGACTGTGTAGCAGACAGGCTTCAAGGTGTACAAGTTGTATCAGTTCTGCCGTTATGCTGTACTTAGCTAACGGGAAGCTAAGTGTGTTTGTGAGACGGCCACGCACGTGACCAGGTAGAATGGGCATCAGCCAATGAAAAGCGGCCCTGTGGTAAGGTCCATATGTACTTCTTTACAATCGTGCAAACAATAAAGGGTTAGAAGAAAACAAATCATCCATCAGAACACCTCCTGGAAACTGTAACATCTTAAACTAACTTTAATACAGCTCTATAGCAAAATAGGAGATTTATGTTAAAGCTTGTTGTCAACCTATAGCATGTTGAAGTGCGTAGATTTTTTTTATTATCCCTATATTAGCCTTCGGTAGCTCAGCAGCTAACAGGCTTCCAGCTCCGATTTAAACCCTGTAACCCCACGCTAAGGTTCGGTTCCGGTTCTGTTAGATATAATCACTCACCTGGTGCGGGATGAACCGTTCCAGAACGTCTCTGACAACAGAACCAGGTGGAAACTCGAAGCTTGAGCACCTGAAGCTCGGAGCAACAACAAACACCTCCATCTTGGCTCCGTTTGTTACAAGCTGAACGCACTGCGCAGGCGCAGGACTCTGTAAGGACGTCTCATAGGCGCCCCCTGGTGCATAGGATTAGAATCGATGCTCTTGGGGCGAAACACGAACCAGTAAATACATAAAATAATAAACTTAATTTTCTATTTATTTCAAACAGACAATAATAAACAAATAAACTTTTACAATTTGAAAAGTTTATGAAGCTATTTAAGATTTCCAGTCCAGATTTGCATTAACCTAAAATCATCCGGGGACGGCGCTGTGGCCCAACAGGAAAGTCAAAGGGAACTCGTCTTCTTCCGGTATTGGAGGACAACATGGCAGCCTTGTGGAGACTTAGGTTCGGGTGCCGGTCCGCGTTCCGCTTCTCCTCGAGCGTTTCCGTCCGGGCCTGCTTCAGCACGGACAGTGAGGACGGAACCAGAGCCGGGGCCGGCTTCGCGGCAGCCTTTCAGCGGCAGGCGGAGCTCCAGCGGGAGGCAGAGACCTCCGCGCCCGATCAGAGTGCCTCCATCTCCGGCCAGGAGCAGACCTTCGCCTCGCTCTTCCAGGCAGTTCCGGTCAGAGACAAGGTTGTGGTTGGGAACATCTTCCATGTGGTCCGGGACGACCTGTACATCGACTTCGGAGGGAAGTTTCACTGCGTCTGCCGGAGACCCGCGGCCGGAGGAGAGAGGCTGCAGCGGGGCTCCAGGGTCCGGCTGAGGGTCCTGGACCCGGAGCTCACCGCCCGGTTCCTGGGAGCCAAGACCGACACCACCCTGCTGGAGGCCCAGGCGGTCCTGCTGGGTCCGCTGGAGGGAAGGGAAGCCCAGGGGGGGCCAGAAGCAGGACTAGAACCGGAACAATGGCTGAAGCCAGAAGCGGGACCAAAAACAGTTCTGGTTCAGCGTCTGGACCGCTGAGTGAATCATTGCAATAATCTTTTAAATCAAGTTTGTGTAAAATGATCAGAATAAATATTTATAAAGTATTAAAGTGTTTCTGTCTGCAGTTTCTGAGACCCAGTTCGCTGGAGTCTGGCCCAAACTAAGCCAATAAGATCAGAACCAGAGAGTCCATCAGTCAGGATGTTCTGATGAGCCGGGTCAAACCCAGCACTGAGATCCAGGGATACCAAGACTGAAGTTCTGGACCCACCACTGTTACGATGTGGATCATCCAGAACTTTTACCAACGGTTCCTGTTCTGTGGTCCAAGACCGACTGGGAACAGGTTCGTTAATACCTGGAGCAGCTTGGACCGAACCTGGAATGAACCCGTTAGTACCTGGCTCCTTTAATATCCAGGCATTAATGTGTTCATTAATATCCAGGCATTAATGTGTTCATTATTAAACCTTTTCCTGGTTCAATAATCCGGCAGATCAGAGATTAACAAACATCTTCAGTTGGATTTATCCAGCAGAAATACTTGGACTAGACAGATGGAGAAGCAGATTTTCAGTACATTTACAGAAATAAATTCAGGCAACTTTGAAGAAATTGAATTATTTTATTTTAAAGCTTGTATGTATAAACAGGCTAATGACATTTTATGTAATCCAAAATTAGGAGCTTATATTCCAGTAAAGGATGTTTTGTAGGCCCCAGAGGTTTGTGGCCCCTCGGCTTTTAGAAACCCAGGATCGAAAATGTTCCCCGATTTAAATGAAAACAAAATGTTTTATGTGTGAACTGTCAGGATAACTGGACATCATCCCATTTCCCCATGCTGGACATTTTAGTTTGGCAGTAATAGTGCATGAAATGAATCATATGAAGTAACATCTATATTGTTGTGTTTTTATGTTTTGTGTCATGCAAGCTTTGCTTTGATCCTATTACTGTAACTGCAATCAAAGATCACTGATGTGTGTTGGAGGGAGCTGCCAGGTGAAAGGTCAGGAAAAGGAGAATTAGTAATAATCATGTTGAATGTGAATCAGAAATGACCTTTAACCTCAGTAAAGTTGAACACTGGCTGCTGACATGTCTGAGAGGCGAGCCGGTGCTGATGATCGGCCTAAAGAACTGAAACTGCAGGAAACTGAAGGAAAGTTTACAGGCTAAAGGACTGTGACCCTTGACCTGACCGGGACAAGAACACAGACGTGACATCATGTCTCCAAAGCAAAGGTGGATCTGAGATCATCTATTCAAGCAGACAGCCCATGGAAGAGGCAGACGGTGACGTGAGAGTGACCTCTGAGCATCATTAGTCGTCTGCAGGAGGAGAGAAGCGGCGGCTTGTTCCTCCTGTCAGGTCGGATCAACGGGCCACAGATCCACCAGGAAGAGTCTGCAGCAGAGCCCCTGTACATGCAAGAGGAAATTCCCCCAAGATCCAACACCTGCAGCTTTGAATCGGGACTCTTCCAGCATCCGGGCCCTCAGGCCTCGGCTCCCAGGGGCCCCTCACTCTGCCGGGACAGATCCTATGTCAACACATTGGGCTGCAGTTTGTGGTTCAGTTCTCCGTCTGTCTTGCAAATTGTTCTCCCAGCGCTCAGTGACAGAGGTTAGGCTGAGAGGTGTTGGATTGAAGTTGATTTTATTATTGTCTCTTGGATTTGATGGTTGCATCTGTTTCCTGCTACTGCTGAACTCTGGGTGACCCCCTAACCCTACCCGTACCTTAACCCCTCACCTTAACCCCTCACCCATTAAATGAGCAAACAGTCACTGGTGGACTTTCTGTGTGTCACCCTGCAGTCCTCTGATGGCTGTAACTAATCAGGGTGTTTGAGTGAATAAAGGTGTAACTACTGGTTGCTTAGCAAAACAAGGAGAAGATCAAAATTTCTCCTCTGAGATTTACAAACCAAAACTCTAAATCCTAACCAAACTTTAAGAGAATGTTGTGAAAATGAGAACGACGGTTAACGGGTCTGATCTGTGGGAGTTCTGTGGCGAGCTAACCCGACCCGACCCGACCAGTTCCTAATGAATTTCACCAGAACCTGTGGACTGGGTTTGGACCTGTAGTGACCTTCTGGTTCTGACCCGGTTTATTGTCTGGATCTGGAATATTTCAGGATAAAAAGCGTTTGATGAACCTGGAGGGAACCGGGCTTTAGGTTCTGATCCAGGAGGTTAAAGGATGTAGATAGTCACACACAGTCAGCTGATCTGCTTCACTTTATTAAAGCTGTGGGTTCAATAAACCCTGAGCAGGTTCTCACAGGCATAAATACCGAGGAGCTACAGCGCCCTCTATCAGGTCAAAGTGGTACAGCAGGAGGGAGGAAGAGCTCAGGAACAGCAGGACTGTTGGTCGGTTCTGGGTTAGACGACCCGGTGGAGCCCAGCTGCAGGTCAGTAGAAATGAATGAATGAATGAATGAATGAATGGATGAATGAATGAATGTGTGTTCTCAATTTGAGTTTGAAACTTTCTTAGATGATCCGTTTTGTTAAATAACTTCTGAAATGAAAGCAGCTGATCATAGTGAATGACTTCTGACTGCAGCTGAACACCAGAACCAGAACCAGAACCAGTTCTGAGTACCCAATGAGAGAATGCTGATGGACGAGCCGTCTCACCTGACCAGGTGAGTCCTCTCAGGTTAAGCTGAGCTTGGTGGATTCATGCATGTTAGTGAAGGTTATGATAATTAACAGGTAAATACAAGTGAATATAATAAATACACTTAAAATCAGACTGAGGCTCAACACTGTAGCCTTGCTGTCCTATCCAGTAATTATTATATAATTATTATGATTATGATAGTGACTCTGTAGTATTGTGGACGTTTTGTAGCTCGGTGGAGCAGCAGCATCTTCTCAGTCTGGGTGTTTTGCTCTCATCTGTCCTCTTGGGGGCGCTCTGGGTTTCAGCCACACATGGTCACAAAGAGCCACTGTGGAGAAGAAGCAACAGACAAACAGTGAATGTCAGGCGCCCCTGGTGGCTGCACTTCCTGTCTGTTGTCATGGAAACGTCAGTTCATTTGAGTCTCACTGGATATCTAGAATCAGTTCATTAGAATGATCCGTTCATCAGGTCTCAGTTCATTTCTACAGAACAGCGCCTCCTCCAGCACAATCTGCGTACGTCATTATTCAGAACCCGATCCGTTTCCGCCATGACCAGAACCCGGAAGACCCACTCAGCAGGACGCCGACCTCATCGAAAACTGAGAATGACTCAGCAAGTGAAGTGATTCGCTTCAGTTTGATCACTCATCGGTGTGACCACTTTAAAATGTATAAGAAAATATGAAGTTCATACCATTTTCAAGACGGTAATGCTAAGTAACATCGTCTTTTAATTATTTATTTTTTGTTTTAAATTACTTATGTAAGTTTCTCATTATTCCAGTAACAAAAAGGATTTTGTGTATCTCACTTAAGAGAGCTGGTGAAACTAGATAAGAAATGAAAGTCTGATGCTGGAGAAGTAAGCTAGCAATATTTAAGTCCAGAGGACCAGAACCAAGCTGTAGAGTAAAAGGACAGAACAGGGTTTGGTACCTCCATGAGGTTCATCTCCACAGTTCCAGTCCCGTCTCTGTCCAGGCCCTGGAAGATTCCTGACCAACAGACTCCAACAGGTCAGTTCAGAACCACATGAACAGAACCGGCTCACGGATCAGGGTGTGGACTTACTGAACATGGTCTCCAGTTTGACCAGGCAGCAGGTGAAGTTGTCGAAGTCGATGATTTCACTGTCGGCGTATCGAGCGATCAACATCTGATACAGCTTGTTGTTCAGTTTGAACCCTGCAGATGGAGCACATCACGGGTCAGGTCCGGAGAACCAAGCCCGGTCCATGGGTTGGACCGGGCTTGGACAATTTATTGTCTGGGCTATGGACAATAAACAGCACCCTCTCCACCACATAGTGGACAGACAGCGGAGCACCTTCTCACATAGACTGCTCCAGCTCCGCTGTCGTAGGGACAGATACAGGAAATCCTTCCTGCCACAGGCCATCTCACTGTACAATAAAAGCTAAATCATTGTTCTGCACTAATCAGTCCAATTTTGCACAACTGCACTGTGGCACACTTGCTGTACATATATTTACATATACATATCTGCATTTTGTTTAAATCCTTGCAAGGACTGCTCTTAGCTGCTTTTATATTGACAGCATTTCATATTTTATTCTTATTTTATCTTGTCTACATTGCTACTCAGTGGTGGATGTTATTGTGTCTTGTCTCTATGCTGTAACTGCGAAATAATTTCCCTGCTGGGATGAATAAAGTAATTCTACTCTATTCTATTCTATTCTATTCTAAACTTCTTCCGGGAACATAAAACTCACCGCCGTTTTCCAGCGCCAGACGCATCTCATAAGAGTTCATGCAGCCGGACTTATCCAGATCAAACTCTCTGAAGATCCCCTGGAACACAACATAATCTCCTGAAAACCTAAACTGGACCCAGCAGGTTCTTAACCCTGACCCGTCTGGGTCAGAACCAGCCTGACTACTCCACTGACTCACCAGCCACTTCCTAATCTTGTTCCAAAGGATCTGAAACTCCAGCAGACCGAGCCGAGCGCTGCCGTCTTTCTGAGTTTCAGTTAAGGTGTACCTGATCCAGACCCGGTAATGTGTTCTGACCAGGCCAGAACCTCGTTCAGGCCGGATCAGAACCGACCCTGTCATTCAGAGGGAGGATACGTCCATAAGGCTGACCATGGCCCGGCAGGACTCCATGCTGAATCCATCCGTCTGCAGGTCTCTGTCTGCAACAACAGACACAAGAAACAAGAAGCATCTTCAGGAAGTGGAACCTGAAGCCTACAGGAAGTGGAACCTGAAACCTACAGGAAGGGAAACCTGAAACCTTCAGGAAGTGGAACCTGAAACCTACAGGAAGTGGAACCTGAAACCTTCAGGAAGTGGAACCTGAAACCTTCAGAAAGTGGAACCTGAAACCTACAGGAAGTGGAACCTGAGGCCTACAGGAAGTGGAACCTGAGGCCTACAGGAAGTGGAACCCTGAAGCCTACAGGAAGTGGAACCTGAAATCTACAGGAAGTGGAACCTGAAACCTACAGGAAGTGGAACCTGAAACCTTCAGGAAGTGGAACCTGAAACCTTCAGGAAGTGGAACATGAAACCTACAGGAAGTGGAACCCTGAAGCCTACAGGAAGTGGAACCTGAAACCTACAGGAAGTGGAACCCTGAAGCCTACAGGAAGTGGAACCCTGAAGCCTACAGGAAGTGGAACCTGAAACCTACAGGAAGTGGAACCCTGAAACCTACAGGAAGTGGAACCTGAAACCTACAGGAAGTGGAACCCTGAAGCCTACAGGAAGTGGAACCCTGAAGCCTACAGGAAGTGGAACCTGAAACCTATAGGAAGTGGAACCCTGAAGCCTACAGGAAGTGGAACCCTGAAGCCTACAGGAAGTGGAACCTGAAACCTACAGGAAGTGGAACCTGAAACCTTCAGGAAGTGGAACCTGAAACCTACAGGAAGTGGAACCTGAGGCCTACAGGAAGTGGAACCCTGAAGCCTACAGGAAGTGGAACCTGAAATCTACAGGAAGTGGAACCTGAAACCTTCAGGAAGTGGAACCTGAAACCCACAGGAAGTGGAACCTGAAACCTACAGGAAGTGGAACCTGAGGCCTTCAGGAAGTGGAACCCTGAAGCCTACAGGAAGTGGAACCTGAAACCTACAGGAAGTGGAACCTGAAACCTTCAGGAAGTGGAACCTGAAACCTTCAGGAAGTGGAACCTGAAACCTACAGGAAGTGGAACCTGAAACCTACAGGAAGTGGAACCTGAAACCTTCAGGAAGTGGAACCTGAAACCTACAGGAAGTGGAACCTGAAACCTTCAGGAAGTGGAACCTGAAACCTTCAGGAAGTGGAACCTGAAACCTACAGGAAGTGGAACCCTGAAGCCTACAGGAAGTGGAACCTGAAACCTACAGGAAGTGGAACCTGAAACCTTCAGGAAGTGGAACCTGAAACCTACAGGAAGTGGAACCTGAAACCTTCAGGAAGTGGAACCTGAAACCTTCAGGAAGTGGAACCTGAAACCTACAGGAAGTGGAACCCTGAAGCCTACAGGAAGTGGAACCTGAAACCTACAGGAAGTGGAACCTGAAACCTTCAGGAAGTGGAACCTGAAACCTACAGGAAGTGGAACCTGAAACCTTCAGACTGTGATGTTCTTGCTCTACCCTGCAGACCCTAACATCTCCACCCAGTGTACACCTGGTAGATACTGCTGGGGGAACCCTGTTGTGTGGAACCTGATTGGCTGCAGAAACATGGATGACCCGCCCCACATGTGCAGATTTCAAAAAGACTCACGTTTGGAGACGACCCTGTTGAGGACGGTTCTGAGCTCCCGCACTGAGATCTCCATGTCCTGAGGACAGAAAGCAAAGAGTGAGCAGGTTTCTGAGCATGCTCAGAGCTGAGCAGCCACTAAAAGAGCCTGAGGATTTGAACTCACGTCTCCGGACAGCTGAGCAAACAAGGACCTAAAGGAGTCGTCAATGTCACCCTCAGAGATTTCCTCCTGTGAACACAAAGTAAGGCGTTACTGATGTGAGGCCACTTTCTTCAGTAACTAATAATCTAAGGCGGCGGTTTTCAAAGTGTGAGGCGCGCCTCCCCTAGGGGGCGCCAGAGCACTTTAGGGGAGGCGCGGTGCGAGGGAAAAAATAAACCGGAAAAGAAGATATCTGCTTGCTGTCTTGTGCATAGCGTGAGTAATCGTTTTTTCCTTTGTAAGCCTCCGCTCTTTCATACAGCACGCTCTTTTAGCTCCAGATCAATTGTTTAGATGAGCCACAAAAAGAGCTCCACGATTTTGCAACTGTTTAGGTTTTTAATTTATTTTTTAATTTCAAGGAAATGTGCAACATTTACAGATGTGTTCCAAAGATCTGATCAAAATGTTTTTGTTAAGATGTGAAAACACTGTTGTTGTGGAAAACTCCCTGCTGGAGCCAGCGTCGTGACGTCAGAGACATTATTGGGGATGTACCACGCGCCTTCGCGTATTCATGACTCTTGACTTTCAGTGTGCTTCGCTAGCAGACACATGCAGTTCTGTTCCTCACTAAAATGTTGAATTCTTTGTGTGTACGTGTGCGTTGATGACAATGTAAGTACATAATTCATTTCATCCGCTTATGTTTCTTACATGCTGTTTAGTTCGGCAACCGTGTAACCTTGGTTACCGCGAGCTCCAACGTATTTTGATGAGGAAATGCCTATTTCTTAAATGCCTGGCTAAACGCTCATTTCTTGGTTTAACGTTACAAGAATAGTTCAGTTTGAGAGTTGTCTGGCAGTACTCTGAATTGTAGTGTTATTTCTACTGTTCTGAAGATGTTCCGGACGGTAAACTAGCTTCCAAATGTAGCATCGAGCGCTTATGGAGCCGGTATGTTCGAGTGGATAATCATTTTCTCGATCTCGCGGCGGGAAGAACCGCTTCTACCATTCGTGGTCTTTATGCGCCACCCTGTGGTCATTAAGTGTACTGCATCTATATGCTCTGTATTAACACTGAGTGCCTAGTTCTCACCTATACTATCCTGTTATTACTTGTTACTTGCAGTAATTCTCTTCCTTGTTATATTAATGTTACTGAAGTGTTACTGAATTGCAATTACAATTATATATATTGTTAATGTAACTGGATGTGTATATTTGATTCTACCTGAAATCGAATATTTTGCATACGTTAGAATTTGTATATGCATACGTGGAATTTAGATGTAAAATATTCTAATTACTCTTTCTGTATATGTTTATCTTGCAGAGACCACACACACACACACACACACACATACACATATGCTTATCAATAAATCCCATAACATCACCTAAAGTCGCAGCTGTTCTCTGACCGGAGCACATAGTCAGTGAGGGGGCGACTAGCCATCGACGTACACGTCCGTCACAGTTGGTATCTCAAACATTAAACTCAGAATCTCAGATGTAACGTTTGTTTGAGAAAACGGTTAAAAATGAGTTTGGGGTTCTTATCATTAGAAAAATGAAAAAAGGGCGTATTGGCCATACAAAGGCCCTGATAAAATAATTAAAATGGGAGGAAATGTTTTAAAATGTTCATGTGTTAAATTTCATTCAGATAAAGTGTCATTTAAGATGAGATGGTTCTAAAATAAAAGCAATTAGAAGCTGTTTTGTAGTGGCATTTGGGGGGGGGCAGCAGGCATTGTGCTCCTTGGAGGGGGGCTCACCCTTTCATACTTTGAAAACCCCTGATCTAAGGCGTTGCGTTTTCAAATCCAGTTCTCAGACTACAGTTACTTATCGAAATCAGTTTGCGTTACTATTTTCTTTTGTAATTTCATTTCATTTCCTCTACGCGTCTTGGGGAGTGACCGCCGTTTCTGTGCGACAGCATCAGCACCGACAGAAACCAACAATGGAAACGAGACGAGCATTTTCCTGCTGGAAAAACAGGAACTGTTTTGAGTTTGTCATGGAGTCTGATTATTATAAGCAGCTTTGGGCTTGTCTTTTTCTAAAGTCGCTTGCAGATTTAATGAATCACTGGCTGCAGTTTTGGGCTGTTTTTGAACATGAAGTTACTGATTTGGGCTTGGAAATAATCAGAGACACATAATCAGCCCCAGAATGTGTCTGACATCCAGGTAGTTTTAGTCCATCGTTTCCGTCCTGCTGCGTCTTTGTTAATGTCAAGTTAAAATATGACCTCTGAATGAGGTGGAGCTTCGCTTTGCGCTACAACAAACTGCAAACATGGAGACTAATATGAACAGAGCAATGAACATGAAAACAGCCCCGAATGAACGAGTCCGTAAAGTTGTGCAACTAAACGGCATTATAATTATTAATATTAAGATATGTGTCACTAATCTGTGCTGAGGAGCCGCAGGAGGAGCGCTGCGCTGCGACAGCGAGCACAGGGCCGTAACACACAGCCTGGAGGCTGGGGGCAGACGGGGGGCTTTAAAATCCTTCTTATAGTTTTCCAGACAATAGAAACACAAAAACGCACAAATTACTAAAGTTTTTTTTGTATTGTAGTAACCAGTAAAAAATCTTCCCTTCAGTTCAACCTTATAAGTGGAGACACATTGTTGATGTTAACATTATAAAATACACTGCCTGGCCAAAAACAAGTCGCCACCTGGATTTAACTAAGCAAATAGATACAAGCCTCCTATTGGATAAGTGCTGCATAGGCAATTATCTTTCAGCTGGCAACAAGTTATTTAACCCCAGCTGATGCAATGAGTAACTCCTCATTTCTTAAACAACCATGGCAAAAGACACATCCTGTGGTCGTGGAAAAGACGATAGTCTGTTTAAGAAGGGTCAAATCATTGGCATGCATCAAGCAGAGAAAACATCTAAGGAGATTGCAGAAACTACTAGAATTGGGTTAAGAACTGTCCAACGCATCATTAAAAACTGGAAGGATGGTGGGGAACCATCGTCTTCCAGGAAGAAATGTGGTCGGAAAAAAATCCTGAATGATCGTGATCGGCGATTACTTAAACGTTTGGTCAAATCAAATCGAAGAAAAGCAACAGCAGAACTCAGGAGTATGTTTAATTGTGAACGCAAAAGCATTTCCACACGCACAATGCGAAGGGAACTCAAGGGGTTGGGATTGAACAGCTGTGTAACCGTAAGAAAACCTCTAATCAGTAAGGCTAACCAGAAAAAAAGGCTTCAGTTTGCTAGGGAGCATAAAGATTGGACTCTGGAGGAATGGAAGAGGGTCATGTGGTCTGATGAGTCCAGATTTACCCTGTTCCAGAGTGATGGGCGCATCAGGGTAAGAAGAGAGGCAGGTGAAGTGATGCACCCATCATGCCTAGTGGCTACTGTACAAGCCTGTGGGGGCAGTGCTATGATCTGGGGTTGCTGCAGTTGGTCAGGTCTAGGTTCAGCAACATTGTGTGCCCAAAGAATGAGGTCAGCTGACTACCTGAATATACTGAATGACCAGGTTATTCCATCAATGGATTTTGTCTTCCCAAATGGAACGGGCATATTCCAAGATGACAATGCCAGGATTCATGGGGCTCACATTGTGAAAGAGTGGTTCAGGGAGCATGAGACATCTTTTTCACACATGGATTGGCCACCACAGAGTCCAGACCTTAACCCCATTGAGAATCTTTGGGATGTGCTGGAGAAGGCTTTGCGCAGTGGTCAGACTCTCCCATCATCAATACAAGATCTTGGTGAAAGATTAATGCAACACTGGATGGAAATAAATCTTGTGACACTGCAGAAGCTTATTGAAACAATGCCACAGCGAATGCGGGCTGTAATCAAAGCTAAAGGCGGTCCAACAAAATATTAGAGAGTGTGACCATTTTTTGGTGGCGAATTTTTTTTTGGCCAGGCAGTGTATCTTGCAATAAATGGTGGTAACTCTCCTTAACGTGTATATTCTCCTGACTGGTCCTTTTAGAAACAAACAGTCGATATAATGACAACAAAAAGTCAGCGGATTTTAATATGCAGCGGAGACTTTAACGTCTGATTAAATCTGAAAATCGGCTCTTCAAACGGGAAACCCGACGCAAAAAACATTAGCAGAAGATTAAATACCAGGATGAGTGAGGTGGAGTCGTGAACGTTTGGAGAGAAAGAAACCCAAAGAGTCGAGATTACTCTCACTACTCACATGCTCACAACGTCTTCTACTAGATTACTGCTTTATGTTCAGGGACATCGTTTTAGGGCAGACAGCTGTGAAATGGGACCTGATGCTCTTTCAGGTCATGGACCCATTTACATCTCAATCCGTCTGAATAACAACAGGAGGTCCAATCTGGAGACTGAACTCTAACATTTTGAACAAATTGGACATTAGAGATAAACTAAAACGTGAAATTAATTTATATTTAGAAAATAACGATAATGAGGAAGTGACTCCTCCTATAATCTGGGACGCGTTAAAAGCAGTGATTAGGGGTAAAATTATATCCATAACCTCATATGAGAAGAGAATCAGAGAAAACAAACTCCAGGAATTAGAAGAGGATTTGAAACAATTACAGAGAGAACATGCAAAATCTCCCAAAGATGACAACACCAAACATAAGATTATAAAACTAAAGAAAGAAATAGAAGAAATAAACATTCAGGAAATCCAAAAAAAGCTTATTTTTATAAAACAGCAATACTATGAGGTAGGTGGGAAATCCCTGAAACTTTTATCATATAGGTTAAGAAAACAACAAGCCTGCAGAACTATACATAAAATAAGAAACAACGTAACAAAGGCAATCTGGAGAAAATCAAAAACTGCTTTCAAAAATAAAACACTATATTCCCAGTCACAGACAAGCAGCGACAACCAGATCGATGCCTTTCTGGAAAAGACCAATCTTCCAACGATCACTGATGAACAAAATAAAAAATTAATATCCAAAATTACAAAAGAGGAAATTCAATCAGCAATCAAGAGAACTAAACAGGGAAAGTCTCCAGGGACAGATGGATTCACTACAGAATGGTACAAAATTATGCAAGACCAACTAATCCCAACATTAGAGAAAACTTTCAACTGGGTTTTAGAAAATCAAAATATTCGCCCTCATGGAGAGAAGCAGTGATTTCAGTCATACTGAAGGAAGGGAAAGACAAACTGGAATGTTATCGTCCTGTAAGTCTTCTAAACAATGATTATAAACTCTTCACCTCCATACTGTCTGAAAGAATAGAAGTCATATTACCAGCTTTAATACATAAAGGTCAGACTGGCTGATCATATTCAGAGACATTAGAAAAACACATTGTGAGAAAAGTCACTCAGCAAAAACTACAGGCACTGATATTAAGTCTAGATGCAGAGAAAGCATTTGATTCAGTCGTTTTATATAAAGTGCTTTCAAAATTTGGATTTCATACAACGATAATCGACACATTTAAATCATTATATACTAAACCAACAGCTAGAACTAAAATTAATGGAGATTTGACCGATTCATTCACTTTGGAGAGAGGAAGGAGACAGGGCTGTTGTCACCTCTCCTCCTCGCCTTGTTTATTGAGCCATGAGTCAACCGATCAGGCAGAGGTCAGAGGTCACAACGACATCTGGGGAGCAAAAGCTATCCTTGATCGCTGACGATTTATTGATAAGTATAACACAGTTATTCCCTTTTTAAGTTTGAGCTCCTGGATAGAATCCATCAGGATGAATATCCTTCCACAGTTATTGTACTTATTTCAATGTCTACCAGTCAGAATCCCATCTAAACGGTTCTTAGAGTGGGATAGATTAATAACGAGGTACAGTATCTGTGGCAGGGTAAAAAATTAAGTTTAGAACTCTGCAACTAAAAAAGGAAAAGGTGGAATGGGCCTTAATACAACCATGCAGCCCAGCTGAGACCTTTAGTCTGCCTCTGTTCACCATCATATACTGCAGCGTGGAGGGAAAGAGAAGGAACGACGATAACAGGAATCCCACTAACAGCCCTACTTAGTGATTATAAATGATAAAAACAGCAGATCCCAGAAGACTCTATAACTGGTAGCTTCCTCAAGTCCTGGCAGGAATTGGCTAAAATTGGCAGAATATGAGATGCATCCAAAATATCTAAAATTATGCAAAATGATTCAGATTTTACACCAAATAGAATTGATATGGTAATTCAAGTTATGGATCTCAAAAGGATTAACTACCTATTATTCATTTGTCCACAAAGGGACATTTCAGAGTTTTGAAACCTTACAGACGGATCATGGACTGGGAAAAGATGATTTTTTAGGTACCTGACATTATTTTAATAGAAATTTTAAAGAGGTGTTGAGAAAAAATGATTCAAGTTTCATGGAGGTATTTCTATCACTAATTAATCCCAGATCAGACAGCAGAATTATCTCTAAGTTATATAATGCCATACAGCTATCTAAACATGAGAAAACAGAATACATAAAGAGGAAAAGGAAATGAAGGTATTAATCCCACAAGAAGGCTGGGAGGAAATCTGTCAGCTGCAGTGGGTCTCCACCGGATCAAACACATGGCGGGAGTTTTGCTGGAAAAACCATTTTTTGTTCCACCCATTCAGAGACGATATGGAAGCAACAGGGACGCCTGCTGGAGACTCTGTGGGTCCAACAGAGCCAAACCACTTCCATGTTTTTGGGACTGCCAAGTAATAAAACCATATTGGGAAAAGTTCCACAAACACATTGAAAATATATTTAATGTAAAAATTTCATTCAAATGTGAATCTTTGTATTTGGGCAACTTACAGTTGGACACATGGACCAACAAAGACTAAAAACTGCTGGTTATACTGGCAGCCAGTAAGAAATCCATCACCAGGAAATGGCTAAAACCGGATCCACCCACCATCGACGAATGGATTGAAATTGTTTACCAGATTTATCTTATGGAAAAGATTTATTTTTCCCTCCAAGTTGAAAAAGGAAGTTTTATAAGATCAGGACCAAATGGACTGAGTATGTAAAACCAGTTAGATCTGACTTCATTTGACTGTACTTTGAATTATGTGTCCTGCACTTTTATGTTCTTGTGGTTTTTATTGATGGAGATGGTGCACTCCCCTTTATTGTTCAATTCTGTTCATTTTTGTTATCGTTCACAACTAAAATTAGTAATAGTCTGTAAAAGAAAATACCAGAAAGGCAGTATGGACAAAATCACTTGGACTCTCCGGTTGTAAACTCATGTACGATCTTAAATGGGTAAAGCTGTAATTAATGAATGTGATGGAAATCTGTCTTTCTAAATAAAAAAATAATTACAAAAATAGCTTACAATAAGTATTGGCAAATATCAATGGGATTTTCACAGCGTTGTTGTTAGCAGCTGCTGAAAGGAACTTAAATGTTTTAATGTCACTTAGTTACTTTCCAAATCAAGTAATCAGTAAACTGATTAAAGTTACTTTTTCAAAGTAACTATGCCACCACCGGTCATCTCTCACCTCCTCATCCAGGTTGGCCACCAACACATCGTCCATGTCCCTGCAGAGATTCACATGAGATTCACATGAGCACCAATCAGAGAAGACTGAAATCCAGAACCAGACCTTCTCCAGGTTTCTCACAGACTCACTCGGTCTCGGACTGTTTCTCAGTGAAAACCCTGAGGACAAAGTCTGCCTCCTTCGAGGGCTCAAACGTAGACGGGACGATCAGGTACTCTCCGGGCGGGAGGCGGAACCTGGAGCTCACCTCCCGCAGGTTGATGAAGCTTTCAGAGCGAGCGCAGGAGGAGCGGCGCAGGAAGAAGTCCTTCTTCATGTGAACACCTGCAGAACCTCGGAACTGCCAGATGACCGGACGGAGAGCGTCAACGTCGTTCCCAGAGACAGTACATATGAAATAAATGATAAAAACTGACCTCCTTGGGAATCTGTGAATGAGACAGAAAGAAGAAGTCCTGAAACAGAGTCAACAGAACGCTCTGTAGTGACGAAAGTGAGGAACCGGGACTCAGTGCCGTCCTACAGGACTGACAAGAGGTTCTGATGTTTGCTTCAATCTGATCTTACAGTAGGTGATCGAATCAATCACCAGCAAACACAATGAACCTGCAGATATTCCTGCTGTGTTCGGAGCACCAAAGGTACCAAAGGCACCAGGTGATGGTCAACCCAACACCCAGGACTTCCTGTCCTGTGGGTAAACCTGCAACTGTTCCTGCACTCGTTAAGAAGGTTGATTCACTCTGACTGCTGCATTTGGTGTCTTGAAGCCCATTTGATCAAGAATTTTCCAGGCTGCTGGAGGGAAAACCAGACCTGGATCCGGAGTTTCTCCACAGTCTGCCATTGGAAACAAAAGGTACTCCAACACGACCCGCTTAGACCACTTTAATCAAACTCTAGATCGTTGGCCTGGAAAATCCCGTTTGTTAGGGGCGATCTGAAAAGAGCAAACTCTGGTCCACCTGCAAACCTCCGTCTTCTTCAGTGGTTCTTGGTGCAGCGCCCCCACAGGCCAGGAGGGGAACAAGTTGGTTTGACTCAGAGCAGAAAGGAAGAAAACCACAGCAGCTGGAGAGGGAGCAGAAGATGACGTTCTGGTTCCAGTAGAACCGGGTCGACCGGACCATCAGGAGGAAAACAGCTTTAGCACAGCGTTTCTGGCAAGGTGGTTAGTTTTCTAGTTTTCATGCAGTTCTCAGAGAACGTGGTGGTTTTTGTGGCAGTGGAAGAAATGTTGCAATACTCTAGCAGCTCTGACCTCATAGATGGCGAAGCCGACGGTGTGCATGTCCTCGCCGTGGCGGCGGAACTGGCGGCGGTCCTTCTGCATCAGAGCCACCAGGAAGCTGCAGGCGGCCTGGTCATCCTCAGGGTCATCGTCCTCCTCTAGAAGAGTGATCTTGTACTGAGGGTTGATCCAGAAGGTGTCTGCAGATAGGCATCATGGGAAATGAAGTCTTATCAGAGATAGATCCATGACAGTGGTGCGGCTGAAAGCTCTAGAGCCTTTATCCTCACTGGGGTGGTTCCTGCAGCCTCCAGCTGTGCTTCCTTTCCTCCAGCTGCCCTCGTACGTCACGGTGGTCCAGAAGCTGGTGGCATCCTGACTCAGTGCATCTGGAGTCAGGTTGCAAATCTCCAGACGTGAGAACTGATGCAGAAACTCCTGGAAGGACATCCTGACACAGAAGAACATCAACCCGTTGGGACATTCTGGAGTTCAAGGACTTGGACCGCCCAGTACCAACCTACCAGAACTCTCCATCCTCCATCTTACACAGCATCTCATCCTTTTCTGCAGAATCAATGGCGTTCCACTCTGAGGAGCTGAAACATCAAGATTCCCATCAATGATCCAACTCAAACCTTCTGTTCTTCCTTTCTGTGGAGCACTGACCTGTCGCTCCAGGCGCCGGTCCACTCCACCTGACCCCAGGGGTTCCTGATCCGGATCAGACGCTCCTGCCGCCCGCGGTACTCCAGCTGCAGGAGAAACCAGGAGACAACACACATCAGTGAGCTCTGGTCCAGCATCCAGACTATAGCACCAGGTTGTCTAACCGTGACAGCGAGAGCCGCTCTGAGCTCACCTGTCTGACACCAGTCACTGAGTAGGCGTGGCCTTTCACCAGCTTCTTGAAGGTAACGGCCTCCATGTCAAAGGCACTGGTGATCTAAGGACAGAGAACACTCAGTCATCTTCAACTCACTCAGACTTAGTTTGTTTCTACAAGGAGGCCCGATGGACTCTGGAGTCCGGGAGTTCCTGGAGGCTGATTGGAACAAGTCCAGCAGGGACTCACGTCTATGGAGCATCCCAGCAGCGATCCTCTCTCCAGAGCTTTGCCGATGATCCGGTAGAGATCTCTGGGAGCTTTTTTCAGCTCATACATCTCCGCCACGCCTCCAGTAAAGTCCTCAAAACCTTCAGTGGTGCTGCCGCCGGACAAGGCCTCATACGAGCCATTCAGCCTCAGAAAACACAAACAGGGATGGATGGTTGGATGGATAATCAGGTGGATGGACAAATGTATGGATGGTTCCAGTTCTTACTTGGCGTAGGCCTTTTCCAGCAGGGCGCTCCAGAACTCGCTTCCCTCAGCTGAATGGACGAACAGCAGCTCTCCGTCTTTAACCGGCAGCCGGTCGTCAATCACCACGTCCACCCACTTGCCAAACTGCCAGAACTGAGGACAGACAGAATGAATCCAATCCTGTCTACCAAACTCAGATTTGTAGAATCAGCAGTGAAACTCTGACGGCCTAGTCCAAGGATCCAGGCCTGCAGGGCCGGTGACCTGCTAATGACCTGATGATGAAGCAGACACAAACCTGCAGTGCACCGGCCCTCCAGGCCTGGAGGAAGGACTGGTTCCTCCTACTAGGCCATGTCAGGGGGCGTGGCCTGCTGGCGGGTAGAATCTCACCTGGAAGTGGAAGATGCCGGCGTACAGGTGGCTGAAGTCCTGGCCATGAGGAACCACCCGATGAAGCAGCTGCTGGTTGAGAGTCAGAGATCCGATAGCAGCCAGCAGCCAGCAGTCGCCTGGAGGACAGAGCGAGAGGAGTCAGCTGACGCTTCACTTGGCCAGGTTAGACCAGGTGAGACCAGGTGAGACCAGGAGAGACCAGGTGAGACCAGGAGAGACCGTCTGTCGCTGATACTGTTGGCCGCCATCAAACCCTCGTTTCGCTGCCTCTCACTGACAGGCAGCAACTTTCACTGGTTTGTGGAAAAAAACCTTCAGATGATCACGCATTTAGAGAGAAGGGACTGGCCAGGTTCCAGGTCCTGGTTCTGATCCAGGTTCCAGGTCCTGGTTCTGATCCAGTATAACCAGCCACTGAGCCAGGAGAACCATCTCATCCCTGCAGCTCCTTCCAGGATGGTAGCAGGAATTCAAGCCTCATTCTGACTCTGGACTGAACCGGATCCATCCATCCATCCATCAATCATCCATCATCCATCCATCCATCCATCAGCCTGTGTTCCATGCTGCCTTCAGGTGTCCTCTGTAATCCTGACTTTCTCGATGTTGACTGCCTCAAGCTGCAGGTAAACAGGAAGTGTCTCCTGCTGGGAAGCGGCTGATGCATGATTTATGATTATTGAGAAACATTAATTATTAACCACAACAGTCTCTGTCTGTTCTCTTATAAAAGGTTTATGTTCAGGGGCCATGGAGGTTAGGGGCCCCTGAGTCTGGGCCAGTGTGTCACCAGGATTGTCCAGCAGGTGGGGCTAAAGCAGCTCCAAAGTGACTGAGTTGCTTGTATTTGTGAAACAGCGGCTGAGACTGAAGACACTGAGGAATTCTGGGACATTTTAAGGAATGTTGATGATATTATTAGTAGCTGAGGGATAAAAAATCTTCTTAGAGCAACAATCTGTTGAACCAGAATAGAAAGACATTCTGCAAAGGAAATTTGCTGAGTCCTTTCATGCATAGTGGTCACTACAGTGGACAGCTGTCGAAAAGCCATTTTCTTCTGCTTCTTGTGGAGTTTTATGTTATAAAAGCACACAGACCACTGAAGTGGACACTAATGCATCATAAAATACACCATCAACTGCTGGCCATCAGCTGCAAATGCAAGAAATTATTTTTGTTAAATCCAATATGGCCGACTGTAGACGACTCTTGATGCTGTCTCTCCTCTAGAAATATTGTGACATCAGATAACCCTAAAGAACAAAACTACTGATGTGTTTTTCAAATAACTTCTTTAATTTGGGAGAAAATTACAATTGATCACCTAGAAAAGATCAAATCTTTTTTTTTTTTACAAAATATTTTTCCTACCTTTTTTTAATGCCTTAAGAAAATAAAAAAAATTGGAAAAACATCCTAACACAAAGGATCATAATTCATGCATGAAAGGATTAAAAGGGAAATTAAGTATGAAATAAAAACAGAAAAACAGAAGTACAAGGAAAGGCTGGAGAAAGATCAGGTGCTTCTTCCTGGTTCTCATTCTCATAACTAAACGAGTTCAACATATTTTTCCTGAGGTTTGATTCTTCTGATTTAGTAACGAGATTTCACATCTGAAAAACAAACGTCTGCTCTTTCCTCTGACTTTTTCTCTGCAGCTGAATCTGTCAAACGCTGCCAGGCTGGAAAAGCCGTCAGGAAATACTCAAGGCTGGCTCCGATTTGATCATCTTCCACATGTCACTTCACCAGCAGGGGGCGCCAAGATTTCACTTAGATTTCCATGAGCTGGACTCTGATGCTTTAAAGCAGGGGGGCCCAAAGTGGGTCCCTGAGGGCCGGCATCCTGCATGTTTTAGTGTCTCCCTGGTTTAACGCACCTGGATCCAACTATGGCTCATCAGAGGCCTGAGAGGAACATGGACCTGCTGAGAAGGTTGTTGGTAAAACCAGGGAGGGAATAAAACATGCAGGATGCCGGCCCTCAGGGACCCACTTTGGGCCCCCTGCTTTAAAGGAACCACTAGTGATAAAAATAGACCTTATGTGGGAAGTATTAATGTTAATGTAAAAACAATACAGTAATAATACTGTAGGTTATTTAGTTTTTATCAATTTTAATAAAATATTTTCACAGGAACGTCGCCATGTTGTTCACGCTGCAATGCATTCTGGGTAAATGACGTGTAACGGTCCAACTGCCTGGCTCCTCCAGCCAAAACAGTGATGAGTAACGTTGTTAAGCCTTTTTAATTTGAACCGGAGCGAACTGAAACCGATCAGAACTAGAAATAACAAGAGGTGATGAGGAGGAGGAGCAAACAGAGGAAGAGGAAGAGTTGGCCGGTAAGTACTTCTGTAGCTCTGAATCCGGTTCGGCAAAAGAAGTTTAGGATCCGAACTTTGTCCGGTGTTGGTAGTGGTTCGGTACACTCAGTACCGGTGTTCTAGCTCCGTTAGCATTTCCAGTAGTAATAGCTCCGTTAGCGCTGCTTGCCTTTGACGTTAACCCCGGCGTCTGTAGCGCTGTGTCCGGTTCGGCATCAGCTGTGCTGTGTAGAGTCCGGTGTCGGTGGTAACGGCGAAACCGGACTCTACCACCGACCCGAACCTCCATGGGTCTGGGTCAGTGAACCCATGGAGGGACATCACCGACCCGGTGATGTCTCTGAGGGACATCACCGGGTCGGTCTCCAGTCCAGTTGCCTTCTCACTCCCTCCCAACTGCATCAGAGTTCACTACAGCCGGACCGAGACCGAGGTTTTCAGAGTTCGATGTTTCAGTCTGGATTGGAATTCAAATTTGCATTCACACTCCCCAAACGGATCGGACTTTCTAGACAAACAAATCAGAGTAGAGACTAAACGGAGGGCCGCACCGTGGCGCACTCCAGGTTCTCCGGCTTCCTTCCAGTCCAGAAACATGACTGTCAGGTTAATTGGTCTCTTAGGTCTGAGTGTGTGTGGTTGTTTGTCCTGTCTGTCCCTGTGTTGCCCTGCGACAGACAGGTGACCTGTCCAGGTGACCTGTCCAGGTGACCCCGCCTCTCACCTGAAACGTTCACTGGAGATGGACCAGCACCTCCTGACCCCGCTAGGGACCAGGTGTTAGAAGATGGATGGATGGACTAAACGGGGCTGGTGTGAATGCATCCTTAGTTTATCTGTCATATATATTTATATATACTGTATATACACAAACAGGAGGGCGGGGCTTCGGTTGCCATGACGCCAACCGGTCCCCAGGAGGGGGCATGACGATGCCAGAAAGGCAAAAGAAGCACACACTGGAGGCCCCGCCCCTCGTTTAGGCCCCGCCCCTCAGAGAGCTGCAGCTGTAGCAGCAGGTTGCAGCCACCACTCAGTTTCCTCCTGACTGACTCATCAGCCTCACGGCAACTTTCTACCAAACACTGACTGGCCCCGCCCACCCCGGATCGCCCCGCCCACAGAGCTGCGCAGACAGGTAGCATCTGCCCCACTGCATGCTGGGAACTTAGGACCTTCAGCTTCAGGTTCTGACCCGGCTTGGTCCCGCCTCAGCAGAGGAAACCCAACAGGATCAGGACCAGCAAGGTTCTGAATGAGGTGTAGATGTGGGCAGGTTGCCATGGTAACTCACCCAGCGCCCCCTGGCAGATGTCGGTCCTGGTGGCTCCGCCCACAATGAACCGCGGCTCCGCCGACAGCTCCTGACCAGCCAATCAGAGAAGAGCTGCGTCACCGACACGTCCTCGATTCCCGGCCCGGTTCCGGTTCCGGTTCTTACCGTGGGCCGGCGCCACTCCACGCCCCGGGTCTTGGCGCTGAGTGGGCCCAGCTCCTTGAAGCCCAGAGAGCCGGGTTCTGCCGGAAAGAGCGGGTCCAGGAAGACGGTTCCGTTCTGCAGGCACTCCTCCCTCAGGGCCCAGAAGTCCTGGTTCTGGTACTGGACCGCCTGCTGGACCGAGCCCAGGCCCTCGGCCCGGTCCCGCTCGTGTTGGATTCGACCCGACACGCTGCTGAACATCCTGAGCAGAACCAGAACCAAACACAGAACCGGACCAAAACCGGATCAGAACCAGCAGCGACGCCCCCTGCTGTCTGAAATAGCCTCTGACACGGAACTGGACCCAGTGGTTCCGGTCAAAGTTCTGGACTGAATGGCCCGGATATGAGCTGGACCGGGTCAAAGCCTGTTCTACCATCAGCTGGTTCTGGTTCCAGTTCTGATCAGGGAGCAAAGTGGAAAGTAACAAATTAATTGGGCCGGACCAGCAGAACCATCAGGTCCAGTTCAGGCACATGGTCCGAACCAGTAACCTTCTGCTCCCAGTACAGCTTAGTGGACCAGAGTTCTTGAACTGGTTCCGGCTGGTTCTGAAGTAGTTCAGCTCACCAGCTCTCGGTGTTCTGCTCGAACCGAACCGGGCCGGACCAAACTCTGCTGCTGATTCAATTACACTGACCTAAGAACCGGAACCAGAACCGGGTTCTCCTTCCGAACCTCGCCACCCACAGTAACACCTGTCTGTGCGCGCGCCCGGGACGCTGTGACGAGCACGGCTCTGATTGGTTCAAATGTTTTTCATCAGTTTAGCGACTGGTCCGGACCAGAACTCCCAGTCCGAACCGGGTCGGACCGCAGCTTGAAGTGTGACCCACCTGCGGTTCTGGTTCCGGCGGCTCGATGTCGGGATGTCTCTGAGTTCTGCAGTCTGGTTCTGGTTCCGAATGATGCTGAGGATGCTTCACTGCAGCACCGGCCCCGCCCGGCGGGAGGGGCGGGGCTCCGCATGACGTCACAGCGCCACGGAGGGAGGGGGGGTTAGAGAGCGCCCCCTGCAGGAGGACAGCGGTCCAAACCGAACATCTGGTTCTGGTTCTGACTCAGAAGGCGGGTTCTGGTCCAAAAGCATCAGATCAGAACCGGCTGAGATGAAAAAGAACATTCTGGAAACACGAACAGAACCGTCCGCTCAGGTTCTGGTGGAGGTTCTAACCGGGTCAGAACCTGTTCTGGTTAGTTTCCAGGTTCTAACCGGGTCAGAACCGTGTTTGTGATTTGAGGATTAATAAGGTGTATTTACATATTTAATGCTATTTAATATATGAACTTTGAGCTTTATTTTGTGTTCTGGTAAAGTTTTATTGTGAAAGTTCAGAACTTCCTGTTGTCCAGTGAAACGTGAAGCTGCAGAAAACTGATTATTTAGAAATTACTCCTTTATTTTCTACAATACTGTTTACTGTAAACTTCATGGAAACAGGATTATATTTATTATATTATATTTATCATATTATATGTATTATATTATATTTAGTATATTATATTTATTATGTTGTATTTATTATATCTATTATATTATATTTATCACATTACATACATTATATTATATTTATATTATATCTATTATATTAATTACATTATATTTATTATATCTATTATATTTATTACATATTTATTATATTATATCTATTATATTTATCATATTAATTTATTACATTATATTTATTATGTTGTATTTATTATATCTATTATATTCTATTTATTACATTATATTCCGTTTCTGATTCCGGGTTCTTCATGTCTTTCAAATGAAACTTCAAAACAGACTCTGAGTGCGTTCGCCATGGAAACACTTTAATGATCCGGTAAAGAGCAGCCGGCAGATAAAAGCCTGACTAACAGGTTCTGTGTGGCGCCGGTCCAAATGGACCTGCAGAGCAGAAGGGTTCAGGGACAGTCGGCTGGTGGAGGAGAGATTATAATATGACGAGAGAGAAGCTGCAGCTGATGGCGTGAAGCAGAGCGGTTCTGGTTCAGATCATGGTGAAGTTCAACCACTGCAAGACAAACACAGAGCATCACTTCCTGAACTCTGATAATAAACTGATTCAGCTTCCTGCCTCACCTGGTTCAGGTCGAGGTCGATGGAGCCGCTCTGGTGGGCGTCCAGCTTCCTGAAGATCCCTGAGGAAAAAGACGGAGGTTAGCGTCTCTGCTCGGATCTTTGACCACTCTGGATGTAGAACCACAGTGATGCGTGTTCAGGTTTTCAGGCGTTCTGGTTCGCGCCGTTGATCATCAGACTCACTGAACATCATCTCCAGCCTCATCAGACACGCCACGAAGTTGTCAAAGTCGATGGTCATGTCCGGGTCCGAGTACCGGGCCACCAGCTGCTGGTAGATGGTGTTGTTGAGGGAGAAACCTTCAGAAGGACCAGGAAGCAGTTAGCTAGCAGCATGCTAACTCAATGCTAACAGGACGCTAACATAAAGAGTTATCAACTGAACAACAGGAGAAAATAATCCAGTTTTAAAATGAGATGATGGAGTTACAGATAAAGTTTAATGTCAAGATTTCTGATGGTTAAACTGGAACATCTGGTGAAGCTAATTGGGCTAGCTTCAAATGTAGCGCCAACAGGACACGTTAAGGCCGGCTGGAGGACGTCTAACAGCTTCCTGTTGGACCTGGCCGGACCGCAGAGACGGGTCAACGGTTCTGTCGGCCCAGCCAATGAAACCAGTCATACTACAGACCACGCCTCCTCCTGAGAAAGGGAGGGAATCACCATGGCAACCACTGACTTTCTGATTCTTCCTGCTGACATTAATCCATCATGGCCACCGCAGCATTCCCAGATCAGAACTTCTTGAGTTCCAGAACCGGGTTGGTTCTGCAGAATTTAGTTCATACAGTTCAGAAATATCTGAAGTCCAAACAGGAAAAGCCTTTCACTGGCCTTTCAAAATAAAGGTAAATTAAATTAAACAGTCAGGAACCCATTTAAAATGATCTAAACAAAGCTGAAGTGGGTTCTGGAGCAGGTTCTGGAGAGGGTTCTGGATCCTTAAATGGTCTTTATTTCTGAAAACATCTGTAAAACGGAGCTGAACAAACAGAACCAGCCTGAGTCCGACTCACTGTTGGCTGATCAGAACCTGAACAGAACCCAGCTTCATGTTGAAAGACACACAGATAAAAGACAGTTTGAACCAGAACCAGAACCAGAACCAGACGTACCGTCGCCATCAGCAGGCTGAGCAGCAGAAAACAGAAACACACGTTAGATACAAACACTGCAGAAGAAGCTAGAGATAAACAGGAAGTTCTCCTCAGTTTACACACACACACACACCCACACACACACACACACACAGCAGCACCTCGGGCCGGATGCCCGGACCATGACTCATCCTGACCACCGAGGGGCGCCGCCTGGCCCAGGAATGTCAGGGGGAGCGGCCCCTCCCACCCAGCCGGGGTTTTTCCACAGAGGGAACTCTGACTCCGCCCACTAACAGCTGATTGGCTGTTTGCCTCCATCCTGGAAGCGTTTCCATCAGAGGGACAAACTGCAGATGTTGGAAGCAGCTAAACGTCAGAGACACAAGGACAGACAAAGAGACACGGAGACACCTGTCCACCTGCATTAGGGCGGGGAGGACACGGGGGGGCACTCCGTGTCTCCCTGGTCCAACACGCCTCAGAGCAGGTCTGCAGAGTCCTGCTGATGACCTCATGACCTGATGATGTCACTCAGGCGTTGCAGCAGATCCTCTAAAGCCTCCAGGACTGGAGCTTCTCTGATCTCGACGGTTTTTCAGGAAACATCAGGAATCAAAGAGTCAGAAAATCAGAAATCACATTTCTCCTGTTTCAGTTTCGGATACGAAATCCAGATTATAATCCCACTTAATCTGACTGGTCCAGAGGTTTCTACCAGAACCCAGCTGCAGGTTCTGCTGGTTCTGTTGGGTCCAGCAGTATTAAGGTAGATTAGCAGATTAAATCTTTGCTGACGGTTCGACTGGCCGCTTCACTGGTTCCGGTTTCGAACCCGATCTGATAATCCCACATGTTCTCAGATTATGGTGACGGTTTCCTGCTCCGTGTTCAGAGCGACCCGTTTTGCTCCAAACTGTCATCGAATCGACTCGGCCCGACCTGGCCCGATCAGCTGACCAATCACAGTGTTGCATTATGGGACAGAAGAGGAGGAAGCTGGTCACAGCGAGACGAGAAAACTCAGCATCCTCATGGCGCTGTCCCATCATGCACTGCAGCAGCAAGTGGGGAGGCAGAACCGAAACCAAGAGCTGATCTGTCTGCCAGCGGCACCAAACATCAAACTGAGACGGTTAAAGCTGGCAGCGCCACTGCAGCAGGCAGGCAGGCAGCAGGCAGGAAGTAGAAAGGCAGCAGGCAGGAAGTTTCCCCTCTGACCACAGCGACCCACCTGCGTCCTTAAAGGCCACCCTCATCTCCGGAGTGCTCATGGTTCCAGAGTTATCCGAGTCGTTCTGCTTGTAGATCGACTGCAGGAACAGCAAACCCTGAGATTTCCCACAATTCCAACATCAACAAAACAGCGGGTGTCACAGGTCAAAGGTCACAGCTCACCAGGTATTTCTGCACCTTCTTCCACAGCGTGGCGAACTCTCCGATGCCCAACTTGCCGTTCCCGCTGTCCTGCTGCAGGTTAAAGGTCACTCACAGGTGTTGGACAGGTGGGACCACCGACCAATCAGCTGACTGATCAGCTGACCAATCACAGATCATCTAAACACATTGAAACTGGTTGGGTCCTCATGGACCTTCTGAGACCTGCTGAGGGTCCAGAGATCCAGAGATCCAGAACCAGAACTGGAGTGTTGCTCCAGAACCTCCTGACAATGGCAGAACCTCCCACACCCTCACAGGCTCCGCCCCTCTTAAGCCCCACCCACATGTTCTGCCCTGATGCTCCGCCCTTCAGGCGGTGAAGGATACGTCCATCAGGTTGACCATGACCTTGCAGGTCTCCAGGCTGAATCCGTCTGTTTTGATGTCAGTTCCTGTGAAAACAACAACAGACAGGAAGTCATGGCTGCGGCCGCTCCATGGCAGCGTGTTGAACGTGGCGAAGCGTCGGCTCACGTTTGGCTACGATCTTGTTCATGATGGTCTGGAGCTCGTAGGCGGAGATTTCCATGTCCTGAAACAGAAGCAGCCAATCAGCAGGGAGGACGCAGCCGCTGGGCGGGGCCAGCCACGGCGACACTTACGGCTCCCGCGAGTTTAGTGAACAGGTTCCTGAACCCGGAGTCCACCTCGTTGTCCGACACCGTCTCCTAGACACAGTCACCATGGCAACACATAAAGCATCACAACAGACCAAACGGATAACGGTGCAAAGATATGGGCTATCATGGTACCAACTGGTACCAGCAACACCAGCCAGTATTAATGTTCCTGTTTCTACTGGTTTTAAATTCTAAAGGAACAATAATATTATTATTACAAGTTTTTGTAAATAATAAAACGTGATGTAAATCAGAATTGCTACATAATATTTTATAGATTTTATTTTATTTACATTTTTAAAACGAGTCTAGCATAACTGCAGCTTGGCAGCAGAACGTAGAAATACACAAATATGCAGCACACAAGGCAGACATCCATTCCCAGTGAGGCCATGTCCTTCTGAACCAGCACTGACATGGACTTTATATGTTGTGGAATATCAGTCATTACTTTGGGATAAACATAGGAAATGGTTTAAAGGCTGGCGGTCGTTTGTAGATCCAGAGGAACCGACATTTCCAGATTGAGTTCAAAGAGCTGCACGACCCTGAATGATCAGGAAATACTGTTAAAACCACTATGCAGGATGTAATAATCTACATTTCAAATTTGCCAGCTGGGGTTCAAAGGTCAGAATGGTGCGAGGTTCTTTCCGTTTCACCAGGTTAGGGCGAAGCATCAGAAATGTACAGCAACATACACTGCCTGGCCAAAAACAAGTCGCCACCTGGATTTAACTAAGCAAATTGGTCCAAGCCTCCTATTGGATAAGTGCTGCATAGGCAATTATCTTTCAGCTGGCAACAAGTTATTTAACCCCAGCTGATGCAATGAGGAACTCCTCATTTCTTAAACAACCATGGCAAAAGACACATCCTGTGGTCGTGGAAAAGACGTTAGTCTGTTTAAGAAGGGTCAAATCATTGGCATGCATCAAGCAGAGAAAACATCTAAGGAGATTGCAGAAACTACTAGAATTGGGTTAAGAACTGTCCAACGCATCATTAAAAACTGGAAGGATGGTGGGGAACCATCGTCTTCCAGGAAGAAATGTGGTCGGAAAAAAATCCTGAATGATCGTGATCAGCGATTACTTAAACGTTTGGTCAAATCAAATCGAAGAAAAGCAACAGCAGAACTCAGGAGTATGTTTAATTGTGAACGCAAAAGCATTTCCACACACACAATGCGAAGGGAACTCAAGGGGTTGGGATTGAACAGCTGTGTAGCCGTAAGAAAACCTCTAATCAGTAAGGCTAACCAGAAAAAAAGGCTTCAGTTTGCTAGGGAGCATAAAGATTGGACTCTGGAGGAATGGAAGAGGGTCATGTGGTCTGATGAGTCCAGATTTACCCTGTTCCAGAGTGATGGGCGCATCAGGGTAAGAAGAGAGGCAGGTGAAGTGATGCACCCATCATGCCTAGTGCCTACTGTACAAGCCTGTGGGGGCAGTGCTATGATCTGGGGTTGCTGTAGTTGGTCAGGTCTAGGTTCAGCAACATTGTGTGCCCAAAGAATGAGGTCAGCTGACTACCTGAATATACTGAATGACCAGGTTATTCCATCAATGGATTTTGTCTTCCCAAATGGAACGGGCATATTCCAAGATGACAATGCCAGGATTCATGGGGCTCACATTGTGAAAGAGTGGTTCAGGGAGCATGAGACATCTTGTTCACACATGGATTGGCCACCACAGAGTCCAGACCTTAACCCCATTGAGAATCTTTGGGATGTCCTGGAGAAGGCTTTGCGCAGTGGTCAGACTCTCCCATCATCAATACAAGATCTTGGTGAAAGATTAATGCAACACTGGATGGAAATAAATCTTGTGACACTGCAGAAGCTTATTGAAACAATGCCACAGCGAATGCGGGCTGTAATCAAAGCTAAAGGCGGTCCAACAAAATATTAGAGAGTGTGACCATTTTTTGGTGGTGACTGTTTTTTTGGCCAGGCAGTGTATTTTAACAGAACTTTAAAGGTTAAAATGTTCAAAGTTAAAAACATGCTACACCTGGAAGCTAACAGCTGTAGCACTTTCACTAGCAGCTGGGATGCTATAGCTACCAGATGTGGGCGGATCATCACTCACGTCACTGAGGTCGGCGCTGACCGGGTCATCACAGGGCCTGAAACAGAACAAACGGCTCTGATCAAACTCTCTGATCCGGAACCTCTTCCCCTCCTTCCTCTGCACCTTCCACAGAACAGAACCGGGATTCTGGACTGAAGGAAGTCTCTGAGGAACCTCACACAGAGTCTACAGGAGGGGGACGGGTCAGACAGAGAATCCAAGAGGTTCTGGTCCAGCAGAACTTACACGGTCTCGGTCTGCTTCTCAGAGAACACTCGGATGCAGAAGTCTCCGTTTTGGTGCGGGTCAAAGGTGGACGGGACAACCAGGTACTCTCCAGGTGGCAGCTTGAAGCGGGAGCTCACCTCCCGCAGGTTGATGAAGGTTTCTGACCTCGCCGTCTGAGCGTGGGTCAGGAAGAAGTTCTTGTCCAGGTGGACCTCCCTCTGTCCGTGGAACTGCAGACAGACAGCCAATCAGGAAAGCTCTTAAAGTCACCTGTGCCTGTCCAGCAGCGGCGTTCAGAAATGAGCTGATGAAGGCAAGAACGTCCAAGAAGACCTTCAGGAGGATCTGCAGACTCATCCTATTGAGGGTTCAATAACCTGAAGACCTTCAAGGAGAACCTCAGTGAGACCCATGGATCGGAGCTGAAACCAACCTGCTGTGATCTCATCAGGTTTTACTGAAAATAGGCTCTAAAACCAGGAAGTGATGCTTTCTAACAAAGAGAAACCTTGTGTTTGGCTAAGATGTTAATAGTTTCCTTTTGGATCAGGCCAGGCCGGGCGTTCCCTCCCTTCCTGTAGCCTAATTAGGCTCCGCCCACCAGCCGTTAGCTTGCAGGGCAGGTTGAGTCATCAACAATGCTGTTTGCTTTTCCAGGAACTCAGAGGTTGCAAACAACCCTGATATTACCAGTGAAACATGTCTATCAGGCTGTAAGGTCAACCCTGGCCAGGGAGAACCTGAACTGAGTCCCTTCCAGTCAGCCGGTTTCCATGTTTCTAAGGCTTCCAGGTAGACTCACCTGCCGGGGAACCTGGAGGAACAAAGCAGAGTTAGATCCTGGACTCGTGTTGGAGTCTGAAGCTGGAATCAAAGGTTTCAGACCTCGTAGATGGCAAAGCCGATGGTGTGCATGTCCTCGCCTTGTTGGCGCAGCTTCCTGCGGTTCTTCTGGATCAGACCGACCACAAAGCTGCAGCCCACCTCACCGTCATCAGGGTCATCATCTTCCTCATCCAGCTTGATCACAAACTGAGGGTTCGTCCAGAAAGTGTCTGAGGAGAAAAACCAGCAGACATGAATCACCCTCTGGTTCCCTCTGACTCAATAGAATCTAGTGGGTCATGAAAGTCATTGCTCCCATTAGAACCTGTCCTGAGCAGTTCTGGTTCTGGTCCAGTCATGTGCTTCAGGCAGGATGCTGATCTTTTTCATATCATTTCCTAAGGGAACAGTCAGGACCATCCGGTCCATCGGTACCACAAGAGGTCTGTAGTGGTGCGTGTGTACTAACAGGGGTGGTTCCGGCATCCTCCAGCTGTGGAGCCTCTCCTCCAGGTGCCGTCGAACTTGCTGACACTCCAGTGTTTGACGGAGTCGTCCTCTATCGTATCGGGAGTCAGAGTGCACACCTCGATTCGGGAGTAGTGACGCTGGAAGTCACTGAACGACATCCTGCAGAGACAGGAACAGAGACGTGATCTAATTCCATCCTCAGGTCAGTTCATGGGACATTCTGTCTGTCCTACCAGAATTCTCCGTCCTCTGAGTTGGCGTGAGGACAGTCCCCCTGGACGTGGCTCCACTCAGAAGACCTGCATAGAAGGAGATGCTGCTGTTAGACACTCAGCTGCAGGACCAAAGACTGTCAAGTTGGTCGATGGTCAGGCTCCTGCGTCTGTCCTGAAACTAGTTAGACCAGCTACCTTCTGTCCAGATCAACTGGTTCTTAAGTTCTTGATCATCTGAACTCATTTTGAAGACAACACCTGCTAGTTTCAGAATCTCACAGTCCGGTTCTGGTTGCTTACCCATCGCTCCACGCTCCGGTCCACTCCACCTGACCCCAGGGGTTCCTCATTCTAACCAGCTTCTCCTGATGCCCGCGGTAGTTCACCTGCAACCAGAACATAGAGTTTTCTCCTGTTTCTGCTTGATGGAATCTCCATTCCAGGACTTCAGGCTACCTCCACGGCCCCCGTCAACGAGTAGGCGTGGCCTTTCACCAGCTTCTGTCGAGTCACCGCCTCAGAGTCTGCAGCACTTGTGATCTGCAGCAACAAAAAGCAAATCATCATGCCAGGGTTCAGCTGAAGAGAGCTGATGTTCTGCTGACAGGAAGTCGACTCTCAGGAGCCCTCCTGGTGGTTCACAGTGGGAGTGACAATGAACTCACGTCAATGGAGCAGCCCAGCAGAGCGCCGGCCTCCAGCGCCTTCTTAATGATCTGGAACAGGTTGGACGGTGGCCGGTTGAGGTCATAGTTCTCTGCGATGCCTCCGGTGAAGTCCTCGAAGCCCTCAGTGGTGGAGCCACCAGACAGGGCTTCGTAGCAGCCATTCGCCCTGCAGGAGCAGCAGTAAAGTCACGGGTTGACACCGTGTCATGCAAGGTTTCATTCCTTCAGCTGTTTCTATGCAGATGATGGAAGAAGGACTCAGCTAGGAGAACAACCCCCCAGCAGATGCCTGTGGACCCAATGTCCTCCCATCCGCTCCAGTAGAACCAGCTCTGTTCTGTCAGTTCTGGGTGCTCTTACTTGGCATAGGCCTTCTCCAACAGGGCGCTCCAGAACTCCCGACCTTCCGCCGAGTGGACGAACAGCAGCTTCCCGTCTTTAACCGGAAGCCTGTCGTCAATCACCACATCCACCCACTCCCCAAACTGCCAAAACTGAGGACACACAGGAAGACCTCTGAGACACAACACAAACTTCCTATGATGGCGGAAGAAGCCAAACACCTGGAATACCTGGAAGTGGAAGATTCCTGCATAGTTGTCTCCAAACCCCTGGTCTGTGGGAACGACTCGCGCCATCACAAACTCGTTCATGGTCAGAGAGGCAATGGCAGCCAGCAGCCAGCAATCACCTGGACAGAAAGGAGACCATAACTCACTGCTGCCCCCTACAGGAAGTGCACACCCCTCACATTCAGGCTCTCCGTCTCCCCCTGCTGGCCCCCGGCTTTCATAGCTTCTGACTTAGGATTCGATTTGAAGCCGGGTTCTGTTCTGGATCAGAACCTGCCCGCCAGCGATGCGGTCGGTTCTGATGGGTTTTTAGTCTTTTAGTGGTTTTCTCAGAGCTTCTCCCAAACATCTCCATCATTCCTGACCAATCAGAGCAGGAAGAGCTTCTTAAAGAGACAGGAGGATGGTAAGTGGTGGACCGGAACCCTAACCCTAACATCATGTTTGTTCTGGTCCAGTTCCTCCACCACAGAGACACAGAGAGTTTGCGAGAGGTCTCACTCTGCAGTGAATTCCTGCTGCAGCTTGTGGGAACAGAACTCTGGTTGCACAAGCTGCGGCGCTGCTGCGGTTTCTGGCTGCAGCGTGAGTCACTGAGTGCGTGACACGGCGCGTCCTGATTGGCCGACCGCGCTCCTCTCATGCCGCTTCTCTTCCTGTGCGGCTCCTCCCTGCCAGCCAATCGGAGCGCAGCCTGCAGCTGATGCTGAGTCCGCCCCGGAACCAGCAGTCACTGGCTGCTCTCTGGACCCGGGCCGGGTCGGATCAGAACCAACGCAGAACCGTCTTTGTCAGATGGGAATGCTCCGGGTCGAATCGGACCCTCCAGAACCTGGTGGAGCTTCTGCTGGTTGGATCTGGTTCCCCCTGCAAGGTTGCCGGTTTGGTTCTGTGGACCCGTGGCCCGGTTCTACATGACTGGACCAAGCGGAGGAATCGGTGACCTCTGACCTCTGCAATCAGGGCCAGTGTGGAAAACTCACCCAGCGCTCCCTGACAGATGTCGGTTCTGGTGGCACCGCCCACGATGAATTCTGGCTTTGAGACCAGCTCCTGCAAGAGGACAGAACCGGGTCAGACAAACAGAACCGAGTCAGACAAACAGAACCGAGTCAGACAAACAGACTAGATAGAATTTATAGCATTTATTGTCATTGAACAGAATTCAACGAAATTTCCATTGCAGCTCCGGTGCAAAAGGTCAAATATATACAGTAAATATATACAAGAACCGGGTCAGACAAACAGAACCGGGTCAGATAGGTGGACAGAACCTTGCAGTTCTTCACCCTGTTGGCCCGACTGGTTCAGGTCCAACAGGATGAAACACTTTGATCAGAACCCATCTGCCATCAGCTGGAGGTCGTGTGGGCGGGGCCTTTCTCCTGTTTGTGTTAGGTGATGTCACAGTTGTCGCCATGACGACCGGCTGGACATCTCTGTCCAACCTGTCCATAACGAGTGGACCCACCCGGAGACAGGCTAACCTTTGACCTCCACTTATACCAATCAGAGCAGAGCTGCCCTGATCTGCACCAATCAGAGCAGAGCTGCCCTGATCTGGACCAATCAGAGCAGAGCTGCCCTGATCTGGACCAATCAGAGCAGAGCTGCCCTGATCTGGACCAATCAGAGCAGAGCTGCCCTGATCTGCACCAATCAGAGCAGAGCTGCCCTGATCTGGACCAATCAGAGCAGAGCTGCCCTGATCTGGACCAATCAGAGCAGAGCTGCTCCTCTTACTTTAAACATTAATAAACTTCTGATCAAATCATTTTCTACATGTGAGGAATGAATCTGAAGGATTCATCTGGAACAGACCGGATCGGTTCTGAAAGCCGGACCGGGTCAGCCTCTTAATTACTTCCAGCTGCTTCCAAATGGACCCGACCAGAACCAGTGACCTGCTGCTGCAGGTTCATAGTTCTGGACGGTTCTGAACGACCCGGTTCTCCATGTCTCTACAGTCCTGACCCAGTTCTGAGAGGTTCCGGTTCTGGATCAGATAGCTAACTGGGCCACCTGGAACTGCTGCTGACCCAGGTGTGTCTATCTGACCCGGTTCTGGTTCTGTCTGACTTCCTGCTCAGACTCTCTCTGAGGTTCCGGTCCAATCCGCAGAAAAACCCTCGGAGTTCATGTCTTCCCATTTTCTCTGCGGCAGGACCAGAACCGGAACCAGAACCCGGACCCATTCGGATAGTTCGGTCGGATTCGATGCAGGGAGGGTCCGGCCCCACCCCTCTAATCCCTCCCGGATTTCCCATCCGCCCCGGTTCGGCTCGGTTCTTACCGTGGGCCTCTTCCAGGTGACTCCGCGGGTCTTGCTGGAGTTCCGACCCAGTTCGTTGAAGCCCAGAGATTCGGGTTCGGCCGGGAAGGTGGGGTCGCAGAAGAGCTTCCCAGAGGAGAGGCACTGCGCGCGCAGGGCCTCGAAGTTCTGGTTCAGGTACCGAATCGCGTTGGAGTTGGTTCCGAACCCCGCGGCCAGGGCCCGCTTCTTGGCCAGAGTGGAGGCGACTCCGGACATGATGGCGCAGAACAGAACAGAACCGAACCGGGTCGCAACTAAGCGGAAAAAGTTTTGCTGCTGTACTCGGAGTCTGAGTCAGAGTGAGACCTCCTCCCTGAGAGGAGGAGCCTATCTCTGCTGCTCACTGGCAGTCAAAACAGCCAGAACCAGGACCAGAACCGGGACCAGAACCGGATCACCACCAGTTATCTCATCCCGGTCCAGTTATGATCCCGACCAGAACCAGCAAGTCTGATGTTCAATCAGAACACCGAGGCTCATCCATCCAGCATCCAACCGGTTGGATGCTCCAAGTTTCCACAAAGAAACATCAGCAGCAGCAGCAGCATGACCGATCAATCAATCAATCAATCAATCAATCAGTTTATTAGAACATTTGAGCACTTCAAAGTGTTTTACATCAAATGACGTCACAGAATCATCAATACATGATCAATATGTTGGTCGATTCCTCATTTATCATTAATCAAACTCCAACCAGCTGTTTAGTTTGTTCCAGATCTGTGGAGCATAGAAGCTGAATGCTGCTCCTCCATGTTTCTGCATCAGAACCAGAACCAGAACCGTGTTCTGCTCCGCATCCCTCAGATGTCGCCAGTGTCTCCATGAAGGAGCTTCCTGAAGCGGGTCGGGTCGAACAGAACCTCTTTCAGCTGCTCTGTTTGCTCTGCAGGTTGTTTACCCAACACACACACACACACACACTGCTGCTACTCTCTGATGCTGACCCAGCAGAACCTCGGCCTCGCATGGCAGAACCGGACAGGAAGCAGCTGAAGAACCAGAACGGACCGAAGGAACCAAAATAATGAATATCAGAACCAGATCAGAACCAGAACTCTCCGATCCGAATGAATCACTTCCTGTTCAGATCTGAAACTGATGTGATTCAGGCTGTGAAGACTTCCTGGGGGTGAAGGGTCAAAGGTCATCGCAGTGCAGCCACTTTCTGCTCCAGAACGTTCCCAGTCCGCAGCAGAACGTTCCTCGTCTTCTCCAGCGGCTCACCTGGACCGAGGGCGCCCCCTGCTGTTCAGCCTGTCCGAAACGATGGAGCCCAGTAACAGACTGGGAAACACGGAGGAACAAACTGGGAATGATGGTGGGTTTAAACTGGGAATGATGGTGTAAACAGCAGGGTGGAGGCGCCGTGACTCAGGCTGCAGGAATGAGGCCGTTTTTTGGGAACAGGAAGTCTCTTCTCGCTGCCAGTGCCTTTCACAATAAAAGCATGCGCGCAGCAGAAGCCCTTCTGGGTCGGAACCTCTTGGACTTTTGGTTCGGGGTCGTTCTGGTTTTTCTGTTCCTCCTTGGGTTCACTTCTTCATGCAGAACCTTGGTTCTGATTCCGGTTCGGACCTGAGGCTTTCTGACCTTTCTCCAAATCAAGAAGGAAATAGCTTTTATTTTGGAGGGCCCTCCCTCACCTGGCAGCAGGTGGCCCCGCGCTCCTGGCATCACTCACCTGGAACCGGCCCGGCCCGGTTCCAGGCCGTCCGGTACCTGGGCCAGGACTACGAGGCTCTGAAGCGGCGCTGCCTGGAGACGGGCCGCCTGTTCCCGGCGCTGGGCTTTCTGGGCGTCAACGAACTGGCCCCGAACTCCTACAAGGTTCGAGGGGTTTCCTGGCAGCGACCCACGGTGAGTTCTGACTCGGTTCTGTTCATCCGGACCGAGCTTGGTAGGTGATGCTCTGATCTGATTGGCTGGTTTCGCCTGACTGGACCCAGCTGACAGATCTGAGATCAAGTTCTCTTAGAACCGGTCCAAGTAAATCAGTCTGGACCAGAACCTGAAAAGAACCACAGCGGTCATTAACCAGATACAACCAGATTAAACCAGTTTAACCGGATTAACCAGATTAAGTGGGCCGGAGACAGACAGGTTCTGGTTCTGATGAGGTTCTGATAAACCCAGAAGAATTAACAGAACCCGTCCTGCAGCAGAACCTGATCCAGTCATATTCTGGTTTTCCCCGGTTCCTTCAGAACCTTTGGGGAGTTCTGCGGGTCGAACCGGGCCTGTTGGAAACATGAACCCCACTGTGGTTCTTCCCGACCCGGTTGAACCGGGCCAGAACCTCTTCCTGCCGGTAACAGTTTGAATCTGATCTGGACTCAAACAGGACCGGGTCAAATTGGACCTGCTGGGATGAGAGGAGCTCCAGACCACCCGGAACCGGACCCGGACCATCGTCCTCTCTGAACGTCAGAACCATCGGCAGCCGGAGTTCTTGGTCTCCGGAGCCTCCAGAACCAACGTCTGCCAACTCTGGGTGAGAGCCGCAGCTTTTCCAGAACCAGGCGAACCGGAAGAACCGGTTCTACTGGGAACGGCTCCGAAACAAATAAACCGACCGTTGATTCCCGAGGAATCGGTGCTGCCTCCGTCAGAGGAAGACACTTCCCCTTTTGTTGAAGTCGGCTGAAACTGGACCAGAGTTCTGGTTCTGGTGGGAATACCGTTCTCCCTGGAATGGCCTCCACCACTAATCAGCTCCGGTCCAGGGAGAACCGGGCCTCTGCAGCAGTCTGGACCCGTCCTTCAGTCTGCTGTGAGGCGTAGCTTCCTGAAGGCCCGGTCCGGACATGATGGTTCCCAACAAGCGGAACCTTTTTCTTTATGTTCCTGCATTTCTGTCACTCAGCAGCAGCTGCAGCTTCTATTCACAGCATCAGGAAACGATTTTTTAACTTCCTTTGTAAAACATAAATAGCAAGTCGCTCAGTGACCCAGTGGGTCGGAGGTCATGTGACTCACTGTGAGCCACATGGAGTCCGAATATCGATGGTCAGGAAAATGAAAGCAAATAATCTGAGAAGGAGACGCAAAGATTTGAGATGAATTATTAACATGATAGCAAGATAACAAAGGGATCTGATTTCACAGGTCGGAAAAAAGCTTTAAATGAAAAATGGAGAGCAGGTTAGTTATGCTAACTTAACTTTTATCACCTTAACTTGTCAATGTCAAATTTATTTATATAGCACTTTAAAAACAGGTATAAAACTGCACCGAAGTTCTGTACAAGAACCACAAAAACACACATTAATAAAAACAGAGAATCAAAACACTAGTTCAAATAAATGCCAAAGAATAAAAATGAGTTTTGAGAAGCGATTTAAAATGATCCAGGCGGTGGGCAGATCGAATCTGGAAAGGTAAGTTGTTCCATAGAATCGGAGCAACAACAGAAAAAGCCCGATCTGCTTTCCTCTTTAGTCGGGTCCGAGGAACGGTCAGTAACATCCTAGGGTTCTGGACACAGACTGAACTTTTAAAAGGTCCCGAAGATAAAGCGGAGATAACCATTTAAAACTTTATAAGTCAAAATCTATTCAGCAGCCAGTGTAAAGAGGCCAGTATGGGCCTTATATGGTCACGCTTCCTGGTTAAAGCTTCCTGGTTGAACTTGTACACTTGCTGCAGTTCAGAGTATTTCGGTTCAATTTACACAAAACAAGGCGACCCACAGAGATTCTCTGACAGATAATCAGAAGAGCAGGTGTTTAAATGAGCTAAACAGCCACAGAGTGTTCAGGCATCACTTCCTAATGAACCATCCATCCATCTTCCAGCTATCCGGGGTCGGGTCGCGGGGTCAGCAGACTTCCCTCTCCAGCCTCTTGTTCCAGCTCCTCTGGGGGAATCCCGAGGCGTTCCCAGGCCAGCGAAAAACATCGGGAATCGTGTCCTGGGTTTTCCCCTCCTCCCGGTGGGACATGAACTCCTCACCAGGGAGGCGTCCAGGAGGCATCCTGACCAGATGCTCCTCAACTGGCTCCTCTCGATGTGAAGGAGCAGCGGCTCTACTCTGAGTCCCTCCCGGATAACCGAGCTTCTCTCTCTAAGAGGGAGCCCAGCCACCCTACGAAGGAAACCCATTTCGGCCACTTGAATCCGGTCCCCCTTTTTGAACAGGGGGACCACCACCCCAGTCTGCCAGTCCAGGGGAACTGCCCCCGATGTCCATGTGATATTGCAGAGTCACATCAGCCAACACAACCCTACAACATCCAGAGCCTTAAGGAACTCCGGGCGGATCTCATCCACCCCCGGGGCCCCTGCCACCGAGGAGCTTTTTAACCACCTCGGTGGCAGGGCCCCAGAGACTGGAGAGCCCAACCCAGAGTCCCCAGGCTCAGCTTCCTCAATGGGAGGCATGTTGGTGGGATTGAGGAGGTCTTCCAAATATTCTGCCCACCGGCCCACAACGTCCTGAGTCCTTCCTAATGATGCAAAATGAAAATACAAAAACATAAATCTGCATCGGACAAGATGTTCTGTTTGGTGCTTTTCGTACTTTTTTGTGTGGGAAATGTTTTTGTGTTTTTTTAGTATTGCACTTGAACTAATCTTTGCTCTTTGCTGTGTTGTTTACTGCTTGCCATGACAGAAACCTAAATATTTATAGATTTATATGCAGAGAAAATATATATTTTTACATCCAAACATCAGCATCTCAGCTTTAAGCCACATTTTATAGAATCCAGTAATAAATCTATTCACCAACCAGACACAAACATTTTTTCCGTCTTTAATATTTGCTGTATTAAACACACATGATATACAATACAAAGTTTGATTCATTTGGTTTACAGAAGTTATTATTCTGCTTTTGAAATGTTTAATAACATTTTGAATGCTACTGAATCTCATGTTGTTTTTAGCACTTGATAAAATCAGACAATAAAAGGAAATTATGTGATAATTCTTGACAGCTGCCCAGAGCAACCAATCAGAGCCCAGAGCAGCCAATCAGAGCCCAGAGGAGCCAATCAGAACCCAGAGCAGCCAATCAGAGCCCAGAGCAGCCAATCAGAGCCCAGAGCATCCTGTGAGGTGTTTCCTGTACCTGTTATTGGGTCAGGGTCAGTTAGAGCAAAGTTCAGATCCAAAGTTTGTGGTCTCATTAGATCATTGATCCAAGCTGATCTGTGATTAATGAATCTGGCTCCGCCTCTTTCCTGTGCGTCTCCTAGGCGACTGCCAGCTGTCATCGCCTCACTGACCCTGAACCAGGAGGTTCTGGCCCGAGTCGTCCCGGACGACTCGAGCTTCAGGGACGGAGACTACGCTGGGTTCTTCCACTTCCAGGTAGGAGTGGCCAGGACCGGGCAGAGGACGTCTTTCTGTCCGTCCACCGACGGTTCTGGTCCTGTTTGTCCTCAGTTCTGGCAGTTTGGTGAGTGGGCGGACGTGGTGATTGACCATCTGCCGACCCGAAACGGAGAGCTGCTGTTCGTCCATTCGACTGAAGGAGGAGAGTTCTGGAGCGCCCTGCTGGAGAAGGCCTACTCCAAGTAAGAACCCATCAGAACCAGAGCTGGTCCTGGACCAGGTGGATCCAGGCTTTGAGTCTGACCCGGAGCTTCCAGAGGACACCGGGTTCTGGACAGGAGCCTCCTGGTTCTGGTGGTTTATGTTCAGATGATTCTGTTCTCATTCTGCAGATTCAGGAACAAATCAGTTAAAATCATGTGACCCCGCCCCTTTTGACCCCCTCCTTTATGACCCCGCCCCTTTTGACCCCGCCCCATTGACCTCCTCCTTTATGACCCCGCCCCTTTTGACCCCGCGGGTTGAACGGCTGCTCTGTCTGGAGGAAGCACCACTGAGGACTTTGAGGATTTTACCGGCAGCATCGCGGAGGGCCATGAGCCGGCCCGACCCGACCCGGTTCCACATCATCCAGAAAGCTCTGGGCCGAGGGTCGCTGATGGGCCGCTCCATCGACGTGAGTGAACCACCTGTCTGTCGGACCCATGGTCAGACCCGGTTCTGTTTCAGATCACCAGCTCGGCCGACTCTGATGCCGGTCAAAGGCCACGCCTACTCTGTGACAGGTGCAGACCAGGTGAGGATCTGCCCACATCGACCCCGCCCTGGCCAGGTGGGCCAGGTGAGTAACTCTGCTTGTGATTGCCTGCAGGTGGAGTACCAGGGCGACATGGAGAAGCTGTTCTGGATCCGGAACCCCTGGGGTCAGGTGGAGTGGACCGGCGCCTGGAGCGACAAGAGGTGTAGAACCTCAGAGGTTCTGATGGTCTCCATCCGAATGTCAGAACCAGAAATCCCATCAATCCAATGTAACCACGACAACAGTCTGTTGTGGCGCTGCATCAGCGATGAGGACAGAGAGCGTCTGAGCCATCGCTCAGAGGACAGCGAGTTCTGGTAGAACCTCTCTGTCCCGGTCCACCTGGGCCGCCGTCAGTTAGCTAAACCCTCAGATTTGTCTTACAGGATGTCTTTCTGCTTCACTATTCCCACCTGGAGATCTGCAACCTGACGCCAGACGCTTTGAGTGACGACGACGTTTCCAAGTGGGCGTTCGGCTGCGGGTCACCAGCCGTTCGGGGCGTGGCTAATGCGGTTGCTTCTTCCCCTGCAGAGCGCTGGAGGACCGGCTGGAGGAGGTGAGAGTTCTGACCCGGTTTGCTCGGCTCAACGGGTCGAAACGTGGCGGCTGATCCGAGCTCTGCTCTGACGCAGATCGAAATCGACGAGGACGACGGATTCAGACGTCTGTTTGGACAGCTGGCGGGACAGGTGAGCCGGTCTCTGATTGGCCGATCGGAACAGCCACGGTCCGGTCCAACCGATGACTCTCCCCGCAGGCGAGCTGCAGAGGATCCTCAACAAGGATCCTCTGCTTGTTGAGGATCCTCTGCAGGATCCTCAACAAGCAGGATCCCCTTCTCTGTTTCACCTGCAGTTGCTACTGAGGGTTTAGCCTCCGCTCTGTCCTCCACAGGTTCCGACATCCGGACCAGCGGCTTCAGCCTCTACACAACCGCAACATGGTCAACCTGCTGGACGTGTCCTTCAAAATAAAACGCCACCACACAGACAGAGGCGGTAACAGGGCTCTTATTGTGAAAACACTGAGTGTACAGGAACCAGTTTAGGGAAGTTGGTGGTTGCGGTGGGAGATGGTGGTTTCCATGGTTTCGGTTCTGAGCAGATCCTGAACCGGGCCACAGAAGGACGGCAGTGGGAAACTGGGTCTGGTCGAGTTCAAGATCCTGTGAACCAAGATTGAGAACTTCTTGGTGAGTTGGCAGTTGGTCGGTGACCTCTGACCTCTGACTCCTGACCCCGCACTCACTTGTCACCTTTGGGTTCCCGAAAATCTACCAGAACCGAGACGCGGATAATTCTGGGACCACGAGCTCGGCCGAGATGCAGATGGCGGTGGACGAAGCCGGTGAGTCCGCCCGGGTTCTGGCTCCGCTTGGGTCCGGGACCCGACCCGCTGGTTCCGGCTCCATTGGCCCAGAACAGGCTACAGCGAACCGGACCTCACCATCGACTTCAATAACTTTGTGAGCTGCTTGGTGCGGCTGGAGAACATGTCTGGTGAGTTCTGACCCGGCGCCGGGGAGACGGGCCGAACCCGACCCGAACCCGTCCTCAGACATGTTCGCCGGACTGGACAAGGACGGGTCCGGAACTGTGGAGCTCAGCCTGATGGCGGTACCAGGCTTTGGTTCTGAATGTTTCTGTGGTCCAGTGTTCCTCTGACAGGAAGTCGGTCGGAACCGAACCGGCTCAGAGAGCGTTACCTTCATCGGCCTGATGGTGGCGCTCCTCCTTTCAGCCAGCGTAGCAGCAGGTGGGGGAGGGGGCCGAATGATTTTCAGGGCGGTAGATATGTGACCCCTGGAGGAGTACGGAGGCCCAAAATGGCCAAAACCAAAACCTAATAATTAATCTGACATTTGAAATGATTTCTCGGTAAATATTTTAAATATTCTCTGGATTTGGAACGTTCTGCTGTGACCCGCTAACCGAGCCGGCCCGGTCCCATCTGCTGCTTTAGAGCGCTCTGTGTGAAGCTTTTATTTTGAAAGTCGTCCAGTTCTGATGTAACGGATGTTTGTTTCCTGCAGTGGCTCAACGTGTCTCTGCTCTGAAGAACGGCCCAGTTCTGGTTCCGACCCAGACGGCAGCAGATGTTCTGGTTTCTTTTGGTGTTTGGTTGTTTATTTGTAAACAAACTGATGTAATCAATAATCAATAAATGAATCAAAAACTCAGTTCTGCTTTTATTTCTTCTAAAACAAAGAAATCTCTGGGTCCAATCACAGCGCGCCTCCTGGGGGCGGAGCCTGTGACATCATCGCCCTGCCTTCTTGCGGGCGAAGTCTTCGGCCCACCTCAGGGCCTCTGTGATGTCACCGCTGCTTCCGGTTCCCTTGGCGACCAGCGCCGATCCACCAGCACTCCCCCCCAGGCGGCAGCACAAGGCCACCGCCCAATCAGAGGCGGCGAGGGCCGGCGAGTCCTGCGGAGGAGAAGCACAGCCAATCAGAGGCGGCCGGTGACGGCCCCGCCCCCTATGATGTCAGCAGTTACCTTGGGAACCTGACAGGCACAGAAAACCTTCCCAGAATGCCTCTGGTGAGCGAGCAGCATCACGTGACTGAGGGGGGCGGCGGCACTCAGCTGGTTGACGGTCTTCATCAGAACCTGGAACAGAACCAGAACCGATTCGGTCATGTTAGTGCTCCGATCCCGGACCGGAACCAGAACCAGACCCAGTTCCAGTCGGATCAGAACGCGTCGGGCCCGGTTCTACTCACTGATGGCGAGTCCGTCTCCACGGCGTCCACCAGCAGCTCCGTTTGTCCGTGCCGCCGCAGCAGCGCCGCCGCGCTCTCCGCAGCCTGAGCAAAGCATGATGGGACAGCGTGAGCGGCGGGCATCTCCGGGCGCCGTGCCGTCCAGGTGCGTTCTCACCTGCCGAGCCTCCAGCTTCCTGATGGCGGCGCCGATGGAGCGCAGCATGGCCCGCAGCCGGACCTGCAGTTCCCGGCGCTGCCACTGGGGGACGGGCGTGTTGTCCACAACCTGCCAGACACAGCTCAGGGTTAAACGGTCACCTCGCTGCTGCACTGCATCATGGGAAGGACACCTACGTCAGACAGGGCGCTGGCCTCCTTGGAGAACTGGAGGGCGGAGCCTAGGCTGGAGGGGGCGGAGCCTGACAGTCTGGCTGACAGAGAGTCCACTTCCTGGGACAATGCCCGGCCCATGTCCCTCGCCTGCAGAGACCAACGGAACCGGTTCAGTCCAGTCCCACAGAATCTCAGCTTGAGTCCAGCAGAACCATTACCTGAGCCATATCCCACCTGCACAGCGTCCTGACCCGTTACCGCCACGATCCGGCTGATCCCCTTCACCTGCTGCTTCTCAGAGACGATCACCAGATCCTGGATGGATCCGGTCTGCAGCAGGTGGCTGGAAGAGACACCAGAGGTTCACCTGGTTCACCTGGTTCACCTGGGGCAGGAGAACAGGTGTGTGCCGTCTTACGTCCCACAGCACAGCTCCACGGACGTCTCTCTGTCCGTCCCGCCGTCCAGCAGCTCAGAGACCGGGACGCCCAACGAAACGACGCGGACCGGGTCCGGATACACCTGCAGGGGGCTGAGCATGAGAACCCGGGACGCCAGGTGGTTCCTGGACGACGTCTCTGCTCACCTCGTCCGCCGTCCTCAGGCCCCGGATGGCGCCGGCGAGCCGCAGAGGAACCTCCAGGGTGTGGACGTCCTGATTGGCCGAGACGACGTCACGGACGCACCTGTCCACCTGCTGCAGCTGGGCGGAGCTGAGCAAACCCTGAGGAGAAGCAACAGAACCTTCAGAACCGGCAGACCCGCTCGGCGGGCCGTGGATCGGGTCAGAACCTTCATGCTGAAGTCGAAGCGCAGGCGGTCGGCCGAGATGCGAGAACCTCTCTGCTGGACGGACCGACCCAGAACCGACCGTAGGGCGAAGTTCAGGACGTGGGTCGCCGTGTGCTTCACCATGCAGGACAGCCGGTGGGCCTGGGGATCGGACCGGAACCAGAACCGGACCGGGTCGGAGAAAACACAGACTATTACAGAGAACAGAGACACCAAACCGAACCGAGCCAGAGCAGAACCAGAGCAGAACCGGGACGAGTCAATAACAGGATCAGTTTTCTCTGGTGTTTCCTGGCATGTTGTGAACTTTGTTAGGTGTCAGCAGCTGTTCTGGTTCTGGTCGGGCTGACTGACCAGTGTGAACGCTAACATGCTACGTTAGCAGCATGCTATGCTAACAGTATGCTATGCTAACGGAGCACCAGCTGGAAGAGGTTCTTGTGGGACGGACTGGACCTCGGAGGGTCAGATGGACCGGCCCGAAACAACGCTGGCTCCGAGTCCGGACCGCCGCCAGCGCCGCGTTAGATCAAGTTTTATCACTTGTGGATTTTAGCGAAGGTGAACTCTTCAGCAGGAAGCCGACCGGATCAGGATCGACTTGGCTTCCTGTTTCATATCCAAGAGACTTTAACAACTTAAAAACTTTAAATGGGTTAGTTGCTCCTTTTCTTTTGAAACTTCATTCTGTGTCCAGAACTTTCAGGTCCAATAATCCCTGGGACTGGAACTTCAGAGGAAAAGAGATCGGGTTTCCTCCATTGCTGCTCCTAGGGGCCCCATCAGCACCACCAGCAGCATTTCACCATGGATGTAGTTTAATTGTTTTAAAGCAGTCAGTGATAATTGTAGTTTACTAAGATGCATTAATGAACAGCTACAACTTAAAGATTTAACTCATAGCATCAGATTGTTGCTATGGTAACAAAACCAAACTGTGAAGATTGTTCTTTGAACTTTTACAAAGTGAACTTGCCAGGTCCTTAAAATCTTAAATTTAAATGTTAAACAATTTAAAATCTTTTAATTGATTGATGCTGAAACCATTAAGTCAAGTTCAGCAGCATTCATCATCTCTTAGTTCATTTATGCCTTGGGCCGGCTCAAAATGTGACCAGCATGACATTATTTTTTAGATCCAGTGACTGATGACTTAATTTGGATTTAACAGAAAAGCAAATAATTGACATTAATTTTAATTGTACTGTTTACCACCTTATTGTGGTGGAGAGCTTTCAGGGCCCCAATGATCCTAGGAGCTATGCTGTCAGGGGCTCCATGCCCCTGGTAGGGTCACACAAGGCTGACAGGTGAGGGACCAGACAAAGCGCAGCCCAAAGACCCTGATGATGAATAAAAACATTGGACTTGGTGTTCTCTCACCAGGATGCGGGTCACCGGGGCCCCACTCTGGAGCCAGGCCTGGAGGGGGGGCACGACAGTGAGCGCCTGGTGGCCGGGCTTTTTCCCATGGAGCCCGGCCGGGCTCAGCCCGAAGAGGAAACATAGGTCCCCCCTCCCATGGGCCCACCGTCCATGAGAGGGGCCAAAGGGGTCGGGTGCAGTGCGTGATGGGTGGCGGCCGAGGGAGGGGACCCTGGCGGTCCGATCCTCGGCTGCAGAAGCTCTTGGGACGTGGAATATCACCTCTCTGGTGGGGAAGGAGCCGGAGCTAGTGTGTGAGGTTGAGAGGTTCCGGGTAAAAATAGTCGATCTCACCTCGACCCATGGCTCTGGTTCTGGAACCAGTCTCCTTGAGAGGGGCTGGACATACTTCCACTCTGGAGTTGCCCAAGGTGAGAGGCGTCGGGCAGGAGTGGGCATACTTGTTGCTCCCCATCTCAGTGCCTGTACGTTGGGGTTTACCCCGCTGAACGAGAGGGTAGCCTCCCTCCGCCTACGGGTGGGGGGTCGAGTTCTGACTCTTGTTTGTGCTTACGAGTCAAACAACAGTTCAGATTACCCACCCTTCTTGGAGTCCTTAGAGGGGGTACTGGAGAGTGCCCCTCCTGGGGACTCCCTTGTTCTGCTGGGGGACTTCAACGCTCACGTGAGCAATGACAGTGAGACCTGGAGGGGTCTGGTTGGGAGGAACACCATCCCCTGATCTGATTTCAAGTGATGTTCTGTTGTTGGACTTCTGTGCTCGTCATGGATTGTCCATAACGAACACCATGTTCAAGCATAAGGGTGTCCATATGTGCACTTGGCACCAGGACACCCTAGGCCGCAGTTCGATGATCGACTTTGTCGTCGTTTCATCGGATCTGTAGCCGTATGTCTTGGACACTCGGGTGAAGAGAGGTGCAGAGCTGTCCACTGACCACCACCTGGTGGTGAGTTGGCTCTGGTGGTGGGGGAGGAAGCCGGTCAGACCTGGCAGGCCCAAACATGTTGTGAGGGTCTGCTAGGAACGTCTGGCGGAATCCCCTGTGAGACGGAGCTTTAACTCCCATCTCCGGCAAAACTTCGAACACGTCCTGGGGGAGGCGGGGGACATGGAGTCTGAGTGGACCGTGTTCCGTTCCTCCATTGTCGAGGTGGCCGATCGGAGCTGTGGCCGCAAGGTTGTCGGTGCCTGTCACGGCGGCAACCCTCGAACCCGTTGGTGGACACCTTCGGTGAGGGATGCCGTCAGGCTGAAGAAGGAGTCCTACCGGGCCTCTTTGGCCTGTGGGACTCCAGAAGCAGCTGATGGGTACCGGCGGGCGAAGCGGCATGCAGCTCGGGTGGTTGCTGAGGTAAAAACTCGGGCGTGGGAGGAGTTCAGAGAGGCCATGGAGAAAGACTTCCGTACGGCTTCGAGGCGATTCTGGTCCACCATCCGGCAGTAAGGCACCAACACTGTTTTTTTTTTGTTTTTTTTATATTAAAGTTTTTATTATTTTAGAACACACATGTATACAACCTCTCCCAACCCCCCCCCCCCCAAAAAAACACAAATAGAACAGAGCAAAACAAAACACAACCACCAGGTCAGCGCATATCTAATCAATAAAGTTTCACTAAAAAATAAAAAATTGGCATATACAAATACAGAAAAAAGCCACAGTAAACAGAAGTAATCACTTGTCAGTACTTTCAAAGACAGCAGTTCATCACAGAAATTTACTCGTCCCAATATTGTAGGAGAGAAAACCGTTCCAGGATTTCGTGAAGTTTTCTATGTCATTGTTTAGCTTAGCCAGCATTTGTTCATATGACACTATTTCCAACATCAACTCCAACCAGTTTCTAATATTCGGAACAGTTGCAGATTTCCATAGTCTGAGGATTGTTCTGGCAGCGGTGACCGGCCCCACCTGCACCACGGTGCTTTGGTGTTTTGACATATTAGGCATCACTATTTGATCTCCCAATAAGCAAAGTCTTGGTGACATGGGATCCCCACACCTATCCACTTTCCAATGTGTTGTACTACTTCTTTCCAGAATGGGGAGATGCATTTACATTCCCACATCGCATGTATAAAAGTTCCTGGTTCCGTTTTGCATTTCCAGCATAGGTTATTGGCGAGCAGGCCCATTCTATGGAGCCTGGATGGGGTGAAATAAAATCTATGTACCATCTTATAGTCCGTAAATTTGCCTCTCGATTCTTTAATATATTTCCCGTTATTTGAAAGTACTTTCAACCATTCTTCATCACCAAAAATGCAGCCAAGGTCCCTCTGCCAGACAATCCCCAGACTTTTACATATATCCTTTTGGATGCCGTTAAATAATTTATAAAATGTGGATGCCTTATATTTGATTTTACTTGAGCCCATAAATTCCTGTATTGGATTATCCATATGTGTGAAATTGTCTTTAATAATACAGTTTCTAATTTGTAAATATCTCCAGAAACTTTCTTTTTTTAAGTTATATTTCAGCATGAGATCTGAAAAAGACATAAAAACCCCTGTAGTGGCACTCTGCGTCCCAAAAGTTCGTTGTACCACCTTTGCAGTTTGTCTAACAACCAATATTTGAATCACTCGACTGAAACCAAGTCTTCTTTTATGATGTTTACTTAAAGAACTCCAACTTACAGAAGAAATGAAAGGCTCGGTACAGATCGGTCAAAAAATTGTGTTGCTTCCACCGTATCCAACTGCAATCTGACCTCAAACGTGCACACGGGCAATGTTAATGTTATGCATTACGTAGTGGAAGCCAAAATTACTTTTCACAATAAAAGTATCCCTTTATATTAACTAAGTTATACATTCCAGAAAATATACTCATCATGAATTTCTTAAAATTAAATTAAGCATATTTATACATTTTTAATCTAACTTATTATTCTATATGAATTCCCCATTAACTGGCTCTTACAGCCCCGTCTGAATACAAATCATCCACAGCGTGTATTCCCTTCACAAGCCATTGTTTCCAGTAAACAGTTTTCCTTCCAATACAGATGGATGGATTAAACCACAATGAAGAATACAACTGTTTAAAATGCGACATCCTACATATTTTATGCATCTCCTTCCATACTAATTTAGAATGTGCCAATACTGGATTTGTGGGAAGAGGATGTCTATTATACGTTTTACCGTGAGAAAGAACATCTATTGGTCTAAAAGGATTCACTAATTCTTCTTCAATATTCATCCAACTCAGCTTTGTTTCTCCCTTTACAAAATATTTGAACAACTTAGACATTTCAAAGGCGAGATTATATAGCCTTACATTAGGGAGAGCCACGCCCCCCATGTCCCCTACACACCACATTTTCCTAACGCTAATTCTGGGTTTCTTCTTGTCCCAAAGAAAGTCCTTAACATAAGTCTCGTATTGTTTGTATACCTGTGATGGGATGTCAACAGGCACCATCATGGACACATAATTAAACAATGGGGCTATCACCATTTTTATTACATTCACCTTTCCCCATAAAGAGAGCTTCAATTTGCCCATTTATTAAGATTAGTTTTTATTTTCTGAAGAAGCGGTTCCATATTCAGCAGCATTATTTCCTCTAGATTCGGATGGAGTCGTATACCCAGGTATTTCATACCTGAGGGAACCCATTTAAAGTTAAATTGTGTAATTTCATTTGAGTGACATGCTTGTGATATGGGCATACACTCGGATTTGTTCCAGTTGATCTTGTATCCTGAAAATTTTGAATATGATTCAACACACTGTAGTAGAGCTGGAACAGAGACGGTTGGATCTGCTATAACGGCTAAGATGTCATCAGCATACATAAGCAACTTGTGCTCTTTTCCTCCTGCATAAGTTCCTTTGATTCTTGGATTGACTCTTATTGCTACTGCCAACGGTTCTACAACCAGCGTGAAAAGCAATGGGGATAAGGCACAACCTGGCCTTGTCCCTCTGGAAAGATGAAAAAAATTGGACAATTGACCATTCGTCATAACTGCTGCTTTTGGTTTAGAATATAACATTTCCACCCATTTGCAGAACGTAGATCCAAATCCAAATTTCAAAAGTGTTGTTTTAAGAAAGCCCCATTCCACGCGGTCGAACCCTTTTCAGCATCTACAGAGAATGATGCAACAGAGATTGTGTTAGGGTGATTCAAATGTATTAGATGAGCAAGTCTTCTCATATTATCGACTGCAGACCTGTTCTTAATAAAGCCTACCTGATCTTCATTTATGATATCTGGAAGTACTTTTTCTAGTGTTTTTGTTTTTGCAATCTACTCCTATGAGGCTAATGGGTCTGAAGTTAGATGGATCTGAAACATCTCTGTCCTTTTTAGGAATAAGTGATATGAGAGCCATTGAGAGTGCCAGGTAGAGAGCCTGACTCAAAGGCTTCTCTATATACATCATGCAGTAATGGGGCAATGGTGTCAATATATTTCTTATAACATTCAACTGGAAAGCCATCCAGGCCCGGCGATTTCCCAGGTTTTATAGACAAGATTGTAGCTTTGATTTCTTCTAAAGTGATAGGAGAATCCAATTGTTCTCTTTTCTCATTGGAGATGGTGGGCAACTTCAATGATGAGAAAAAAACATTCATTTCTTCTGGGTCAGGTTGTTAGTGGATGTGTAAAAGTTTTTATAAAACTCTTCAAAGATCCCATTTATTTCTTTGGCTGCGGTGAATGTTTTACCATCTTTTTTAATTAGAGGGATGTTATTAGAGTTATCTTGCTGTTTAAGTTGTCTCGCTAGTAATTTGCCACTTTTTTCTCCACCTTCATAATATTTAATTTTAAGTCTAAATAAGGCATATTCAGCTTTTCTATTATATAAATCATGTAACTGATATTTAAGATTACAAAGTGTTTGATATAAATGATTTGAGTAATTCTGTGCTATTTTTTTCTCTAACAAACAAATTTCTTTTTCCAACGTTTTTTTTCCCCATTATTTTCTTTTTAAATTTTTGATGCATATGCAATGAATTTTCCCCGTATCGATGCTTTTGACGCTTCCCACACAGAGGCTATATTATCCGTGGAACCAATATTTACCTGGAGAAAAAAATGAAGATCCTCCAGAATAGAGTTACTAAATGCCTCATTGTGAAGTAACATAGTATTAAGTCTCCAATGTCCTCTCCTTTCTTTTTCCACATTGAAGTCTATATGTAACTCCACCATACCATGGTCACTTATAATAATTGTTCCTATTTCACAGCCCATTACGGACTCCACTAGCTTATTAGATGTTAAGAAAAAGTCAGTTCTAGAATATATTTTATGACTGTGAGAGTAAAAAGTATATTCTCTCTCTCGTGGGTTTACCAGTCTCCATATATCAACCAGATTCCAGTCCTGTGCCAGCATTTGGATTGCGGCCCAGTCCTTAGGTGCTGGTTTCCCCCTTGGCGTGCTTTTATCAATAAATCCATCCATCACCTGGTTGAAATCGCCCCCCAGAATAATCTGGCCCTCGGTGTTTATGCTATTAACGTCATGAAAGAAGTCGGGTTCTTCCTGATTAGGAGCATAAATGTTGCAGAGGACAGTCCTAATTCCGTTCAGCAAGGCTTCAGCACATATGAAGCGCCCTTCCTTATCATTATGTTGTTTAAGCATAACAAAACTTATGTTTTTATTAACAAGGATCATTACACGGTTTGGTTTGCTTGAAAATGAGCTGTGGTACACTTTACCCACCCAGCCTCTTTTGAACTTAGCAGCTTCTTCATCCAGAATTATATGTGATTCTTGGATGAATGCAATATCAGCACCCTTGGATTTTAGGTAAGTCAAAACTTTTTGTCTCTTAATTGGGTGCCCACATCCATTAATATTCCATGAAATTATGTTAATATATCCCTTAGACATCTTTTGCTATTTGGTACACTTTGCGTGATTTGATCTGCCACTTAACGAGGTACATACACAACAGCTTAATAACTAATACTAACAACATGCGCAAACTGAAGTACACTGACCTGGTGCAGAAAAAAGAAAAGAAAAGCAACACAGAACATGCTGCCGCTTTCAGTCCTTTTCTTAGCCCCTCTATTTAAACTTGGTCCGTGAGACGCGTTGAAATTTGTCCTTGGGCAACACAGCCATCCGAACTCCGAAACACACAACCAACTTAAATTTTACAAACTATTTTTGATAAATATACACCTCAAATAGTAACACTTGCCTTTCACTTAGCTTGTTGCAGGAACCTTCCAGCCTCTGAATTGTCCCGGAAAGTCTTCCTTTCTCCCTTCCAGGTGAAGATGAGCGTTGCTGGGAACAGCAGCCGGTGTTTCACCTCCATTTCCCGGAGGCATTTCTTTACGGTGTTGAAAGCTCTCCTTTTCTCCACCAGCTCCTTGACAGGACCTCAAAGAAAGATCATTTGCAGCCTTCCCACTCCAGCCCACGTTTTTCTTTGGCCATCTGTAGCACCTTGTCCCGGGCCGATGAGCGTCAGAACCGTATCAGGATGGTTCGGGGTGATTTATTGACGTCTGGTTTGGGCGCCAGTGAACGGTGGGCCCGCTCCACTTCGAACTCGCTGCCCGTGAGGCCGAACCCTTGAGCAACAATCCTTTCCACATATTGACGCATGTTTCCTCTTTCTTCTTTATCTTCTTTCAGTCCCACCATTCTTACATTGTTCCTCCGACTGCGGTTCTCCAAGTCTTCGACTCGTTCCCACAGAGTCGCCAGTTTCTTGTCACAAACCTCCACACATTTCTCCATTTGAGCACTTATGTCCTCAATATCGGACACCCGCGGTTCAACCTCGCCCAGCCTAATTAGGATATTTTCCACGGAGTCTTTAAGCTCTTTAGTTGTTTCTTTAATCGAGACAACATCTGCTGCAACAGTTTGTAGTGTTGCGCTCATTTTCCGTATTTCTTCCATGAAGTTGGAATCGGTATGTTTCCCTTCAGTACAGCTTAATTCTGTTAGCGGGTTAGCAGAAGTGCTTTCAGGTGTGGGGCTGGTCCTCGCTGCTAGCTTGCTTCTCGTTGCTGCACCTTTGAAAAAGTTAGCTCTGTTGTTGCTTGACATTTCGTCGGTAAATTATTAATATCTGACTTCTTAGAAAGACTGTAGGATTTAGCTTGACAGAAGTATTTATATCCGGGTAAATTGAGAGGTGTATATTCCAGATAAATGTGAAAGAAAATTGTCGGTTTCCGGAGCTCTCTTAGCGTGCTGCCATCTTCCTCGGCGGTCCCACGTGACTCCTTCCACCAACACTGTTTATAGTGGGGATGTTGTGCTGCTGACCTCAACTCGGGACGTTGTGGGCCGGTGGGCAGAATATTTGGAAGACCTCCTCAATCCCACCAACATGCCTTCCATTGGGGAGCCTGGGGACTCTGGGTTGGGCTCTCCAATCTCTGGGGACGAGGTCGCCGAGGTGGTTGAGAAGCTCCTCGGTGGCAGGGGCCCCGGGGGTGGATGAGATCCGCCCAGAGTTCCTTAAGGCTCTGGATGTTGTAGGGTTGTGTTGGCTGATGTGACTCTGCAATATCACATGGACATCGGGGGCAGTTCCCCTGGACTGGCAGACCGGGGTGGTGGTCCCCCTGTTCAAAAAGGGGGACCGGAGGGTGTGCTCCAATTACAGGGCGGTCACACTCTTAAGCCTCCCTGGCAAGGTCTATTCAGGGGTCCTGGAGAGGAGGGTCCGTCGGATAGTCGAACCTCGGATTCAGGAAGAGCAGGGTGGTTTTCGTCCTGGTCGTGGAACACTGGACCAGCTCTACACCCTCGGCAGGGTCCTGGAGGGTTCTGGGAGTTCGCCCAACCGGTCTACATGTGTTTTGTGGACTTGGAGAAGGCATTCGACCGTGTCCCTCGGGGAGCCCTGTGGGGGGTTTTCCAGGAGTATGGGGTACCGGGCCCTTTGATACGGGCTGTCAGGTCTCTGTATGACCGGTGTCAGAGTCTGGTCCGCATTGCCGGCAGTAAGTCGGGCTCGTTTCCAGTGAGAGTTGGACTCCGCCAGGGCTGCCCTTTGTCACCGATTCTGTTCATCACTTTCATGGACAGAATCTCTAGACCAGCCAAGGTGTTGAGGGGATCCGATTTGGTGGCCTTAGGATCTCGTCTCTGCTTTTTGCAGACGATGTGGTCCTTTTGGCTTCATCAGATCGTGATCTGCAGCTCTCGCTGGAGCGGTTTGCAGCCGAGTGTGAAGCGACCGGGATGGGGATCAGTGCCTCCAAATCCGAGGCCATGGTCTTGAGCTGGAAAAGGGTAGAGTGCCTACTCCGGGTCAGGGGGGGTGTCCTGCCCCAAGTGGAGGAGTTCAAGTATCTCGGGATCTTGTTCATGAATGGGGGAAGAAGGGAGCGGGAGATTGACAGGCGGATTGGTGCAGCGTCTGCCGTGAAGCGGCGCTGTACCGGTCCGTCGTGGTGAAGAGAGAGCTGAGCCAAAAAGCGAAGCTCTCGATTTACCGGTCGATCTACGTTCCCACCCTCATCTATGGTCATGAGCTTTGGGTCATGACCGAAAGAACGAGATCGCGGATACAAGCGGCCGAAATGGGTTTTCTCTGCAGGGTGTCTGGGCTCTCCCTTAGAGAGAGAAGCTCAGTCATCCGGGAGGGACTCAGAGTAGAGCAGCTGCTCCTTCACATTGAGAGGAGCCAGTTGAGGAGCATCTGGTCAGGATGCCTCCTGGACGCCTCCCTGGTGAGGAGTTCAGGTCCCACCAGGAGGAGGGGAAAACCCAGGACACGCTGGAGGGACGATGGCTCTCGGCTGGCCTGGGAACGCCTCGGGATTCCCCCGGAAGAGCTGGAAGAAGTGGCTGGGGAGGGAAGTCTGGGCCTCCCTTCTGAAGCTGCTACCCCCACGACCCGACCCCGGATAAAGGGAAGAAAATGGATGGATGGACATATTGTTTTTAAGATTGTAGAGTTGCGGGTTTAAGTGTTGGCATGGTCTTCCAGTAACATAATTAATCAGTAATATTTTGTGTTTCCTGTCAACTTAACGTGTTTTAATGCAAAAACCCGATGGATCGCCTCTGCGCCGGGCTGCCGGGCCGAGCAGGAAAACCTGGATATTACTTCTCTTTTCATCAATTTATTTTGTTATCATTTTTGTACAGCACTTTTTTAAAGTGCTATATAAATAAATTTGACATTGACCAAGGCCGCCACACACACACACACACACACACACAAACTCTCTTCACGGCCAACAGAGAGGCGGAGCTTCCTGTGGCTGAACTTCAGTACGGTGACAGTAAAGTCATTCTGGTTCTGGTTCTGTTGGTACCTGATCCAGGTGAAGCTCCACCTGGTCTCCAGTTCTCAGGTGGTCCGGAACCGTCACCTGGTGGACCACGTATCCTCCGGCCCGGTTCACCGCCTCCACTGAGAACAGAACCTCCTGGGGGACAGAACACCTGGAGTCGCATGGAGACTCGGCGGACGTTTCCCATGATGCTCGGCTCACCCGCAGACAGCCGCTCATCAGGTAGCCGCGGTCGTGTGACTGGCCGCCCTGCTCCGAGTAGAAGCAGGTCTGGTCCAGAATCACTCCACAGCGCTGACCCGGGCCGACTTCCGGAACCAGCGCCCGGCCGTCGTACAGAGCCAGGACCGTCGCTCGGCATGCTGGGAACACTGGGAGGAGACGGGAGGAGTTACGGCGTCGGCCTATCACAGGCTGCCTATCTGTGTGAGCGGCGCCTACCATATCGGCCGTTCTCCAGGTGGTAGCGGTACTTGGGGCCGTCGTCGGTGTGAGGAACGCCGGCGTGCCGCAGCGCCGCCAGGCTCAGGACGTCCGGCAGAAGGCGGGGCCGCGCGTCCACCTGCTGCTCCGCCCGCATCTGGACAGGTGACATCACCACTGACATCAGCTCCTTCACAATAAAACCTCCCATGTAGCTTTTCACAGGAAGCCAAACAACCGCCATGATGCTGGAAGCGTCAGTCTGACCTCTGACAGCAGGTGCATCATGGGAGTCCCTCACCTTCTGGTCATGGGACACGAGGCGGTCCAGCTCCTGGCGGTCCACCTGGACGCCGCGCTCCTCCAACATCAGGTCCACCAGGTCCAGAGGGAAGCCCAGGTCCCGGTGTAGCGACCACGCCGCCGCCGCTGCGGACGAGCAGCAGGAAGTTAGCTCACCTGCACACCCACGCCTGCAGATCACCATGCGTGGCGCGGCGGACCGGGGAAGGGGCCGCCGTCCGTCCGGAGGCAGGTCCTCTGGATCAGCCGGCTGCCACGCTGCAGGGACGACAGGAAGTGACCCTCGTTCTCATCGATAATGTCAGCGATCTGAAAGAGACGCCACCGCTGGTGACCACTTCCTGTGACATCATTCATGTGCTGCTCCTGTGGACCAACACTCACCCGGTCCGCCTCCCGGGACAGCTCCGGAAACGCGTCGCCCTGCCGGCAGAGGTCAAAGGTCAATGAAAGCACGCGGTTGCCAGCCAGAGGGATGATGGGAAATGTATTGTACCAGAGTCTGAGCCACGATGGGCACCAGGCTGGCCAGCGAACCCGGCGGAGCCTGCAGAACCTCGGCACAGAACCTGACCGCCCGCCTCAGGATCCTCCTCAGCACCAACCTGGACCGAACAAACGGGTCAGCGTGACATCACGGCGCCGCCAGCCGATGGGCCGCACACTCACTCGGCGCCAGACATCCCAGGATGCACTCCGTCGGCGATGCAGACCGCCAGGGTCCGGACGTGGTCGGCCACGACCCGGTAGGCCCGGTCCACCTGGGCGTCTGGCGCCGCGCCCATCCTGCCGCCGTAAGGAGCCGCCTTCGACCGCTGCGGATGCAAAGACAAGTTGCCATGACGACAGGCCTGTCGCCATGACGACAGGCTGGTCGCCATGGCGACAGGCCGCCCTTCGACCGACTCGCCTGGTGGATGGCGTCCAGCAGCGGCGTGAACAGATCCGTGTCGTAGTTGGAGCGCTTCCCCTGCAGAACGCCGACCAGTCGCTCCAGTCCCATCCCAGTATCCACGCTGAACTGGGGCAGCAGCCGCAGGCTCTGGTCCGCCTCCCTGAGGCAGACTGGGACCAGTTTACACGGCTCTGAGCTGGTTTAAACTGGTCTGAGGTAGTGTGGTGCGAAGCCAGACCTGTTGTACTGGATGAAGACCAGGTTCCAGATCTCCACCAGCTCGGATCCGCCTGCGTTGACCAGCGCCGCCGCGTGCCGGCCGCCCACGTGGTCGTAGTGGATCTCGGTGCAGGGGCCGCAGGGGCCCGTGTTCCCCATCTCCCAGAAGTTATCCTTCAGACCAAACGGCAGCACACGCGACACAGGAACCCTGCGAAGCACAGAACCAGGTCAGAACCGGGTCACGTGGCCCAGAACCGGCCGCAGTCCCGCTCGGACCTACCCCAGGTCCAGCCAGATGTCCCGGGTCTCCCGGTCCGCCGACAGACCGGAGCCGGCGTCTCCTCCAAAGTACGACACGTACAGTCTGTCTGCCGGTATCCCATAATGCTCGGTGAGGAGGCTCCACGCCATGCGGCACGCCTCTTCCTGTCACACACAGACACGCTGAAGCCCCGCCCACTTTGCAGCGGAAGCCCCGCCCCTGCAGCGGAAGCCCCGCCCACCTTGAAGTAGTCCCCGAAGGACCAGCTGCCCAGCATCTCGAAGAAGGTGTGGTGCGTCCCGTCGCGCCCCACGTCCTCCAGGTCGTTGTGCTTCCCTCCGGCCCGCACGCAGCGCTGGCTGTTGGCCACGCGGCGCCACAGCGCCATCTGGCTGCGGGGGTCCACCGTGCCCAGCAGCACCGGCTTGAACTGAGTCAGAACCAGAACCGGTTAGGACTGGAGCAGAACCAGAATGCGGTAAAGCTAGCCGCCTCTTTGAAAATGACAGTAAAGCCCAAACTCGATTCTCACGTGCGCCACGGCACAAGACGTTACGGCTCCCTAATTTACCAGCTCCTTTCAGAGTAAAGGATCAAATTCCGTTCATGTTTCATGTACTGCAAGTAGATTTCCCCCAATTATTACCGACACATTATTTCTTTTAAATAATCTACTTGCCGTAGATCAAACATGAACCGGATGTGCGCTTTTATTGTGAAAACAACCCGTAAATGGGGGGAACCGTAATGTCTTGAGCTGTCGCGCACGTGGGGTGTCAGCTTCACTCAGCTAGCTAACAGGTGTTATGCTGAGAAACGCGCGCCCTGTCGCGGGAGCGCGCATCGCTCTAAACTCTCCATATTGATGAGAAAACGGACTGAAATCTGACCGAAGAGGAAACTTTTAAAACTTTTATTCGTAACATGATCACGTTTCTTAACCATGTAAGCAATAAAACGGTGGGTTTTATTTCGCGGATTAATTGAAATAAATCCGGTTTTTATAGCTTTATTGAGACACATGAGTCAAACGTTTTTCAGTGTCTGATGAAAATGTTCTCCGCAGACGGTTTGAATTTCCCCGATTTTTCTTTTAACACAATAATAGCTTAAAGCATTACAAAGCAGAATCCCGTTATGTAGAACATTTTATATAATCTTTAACTGTCTAGTCCAGTGGTCCCCAAACTACGGCCCGCGGGCCGCATCCGGCCCGCCTCCACATTTGGTCCGGCCCCTGAACAATACCAGAGGGTATTTTCATATATGCTATGCTTACTTCTACAAAATATATTTGTATTTGATAATAAAGTTGGACTTTTGCAATAAAATGTTCCTTAGTTATGAACTTTTTTCATTATTAACTATTAGTTAGTAACTATTTCATACACGTATATAATGTGACATTCTGTTCCACCCTTCTGGGGTCTGTGCCCCTATCTGGCAACCCGCAGCAAAAAATCGTAACCCCGCCCCTCTCAAAGAGAGAACGGAATAATGGCAAAAAGATTAGGTAAGAGAAAAATTGATTCAGAATGCAGGGCATTTAACTTGCAGTGGAAAAACATTTTTTTTTTGTTCAATGCAAAGAAAAGGCTGCCTGTCTCATCTGTCAAGAGACGGTGGCGGTATTCAAAGAATACAATCTGCGGAGACACTATGAATCCCGTCATAAAGACAAGTATGATGGCTTGCAAGGCCAAATGCGAGCAGACAAACTCTCAAAGCTAAAAAGTGGATTGTTAGCTCAGCAGAATACATTTGTACGCCAAGTTCAGCTGAACCAGTCATCTGTTCGGGCCAGCTTTCGGGTTGCTCAACTGATAGCAAGCCGCTGCTTGATGGAGAGTTTGTCAAGAAATGCATGAGAGCTGTAGCGGAGGAGGTGTGTCCCGAGAAGAAAGACGTCTTTAATGCCGTGAGTCTATCAGCCAGTACAATCACCAAACGCATTGAAGAAATCGGGGGTAATGTATATACCCAGCTGCAGCAGAAGACGAAAGAATTTTAACTTTTTTCATTAGCACTGGATGAGAGCACGGACGTGCAGGACACCGCGCAGCTGCTCATTTTTATTCATGGAGTTACTGCAAACTTTGAGATGTGCGAGGAGCTGGCAGCCCTCCAAAGTCTCAAAGGGACTACGACGGGGGAGGACATTTTCGGCAAAGTGTACCAAACCATGGAAGAGTTGGACCTGGACTGGTCAAAGCTGGCCAGCATCACAACTGACAGGGCCCCTAGTATGGTGGGCATGTCTCGGGGTCTAATAGGACGCATGAACCGGGAGATTGAAGAACGAGGTCTCACCGCACCGCTACAAGTCCACTGCCTAATTCACCAGCAAGCACTGTGCTGCAAAGTGTTGACGTGGAATTCTGTCATGAAGGTTGTGGTGTCATGCATAAACTTCATCAGAGCAAAGGGTCTTAAACACAGGCAGTTCCAAGAATTCCTGTCTGAACTGGAATCTGCGCACGGGGATGTGCTGTGCTACACAGAGGTCCGATGGTTGAGCCGGGGCAGAGTTCTGAAGCGTTTTTACGAGCTGCTACCTGAAATTAACGCATTTCTTCATTCACAAAACAAAACTGTGCCAGAGCTGAAAGACCCAGAATGGAAATGGCATCTCGCATTTTTAACAGACATGACAGAAATGCTGAACAGCTTTAACTTGCAGCTACAAGGCCAGGGGAAACTCATTTGTGAAATGTATTCCCACATCAAAGCATTTGAGGTGAAACTAGAGCTGCTTCTGGGACAAGTGAAAAACACAGTTTTATCCATCTCCCTGCTACACAAAATCTCTCTGCAGAGAACCCAGCGGTCCCTTTTCCAGCTGAAAAGTGTGTGGAAGCACTGGAAATGCTAAAGGCGGAGTTCGGTGTGCGATTTCTTGAACTACATGTTTATGCAAAAGAAATCCGTCTTTTCCAGAAGCCCTTTGTTGCCGACATCAATGAAGCCCAGCCTTCTCATCAGTTTGAGTTGGCCGAGTTACAGAACTGTGATGTTCTGAAAGATGCGTTCAAGCCCAACAGTCTCATTGACTTCTATGGCTTCCTCCCAAACGACACGAACCCCAACATCAGAAAACACGCAATGAAGATGTCCACACTTTTTGGCAGCACGTATATCTGCGAGCAAACCTTTTCCCGTATGAAACTGCTGAAAACTTCAATGAGATCAAGATTGACAGATGAACATGTTGGAGACTGGCAGTGACTAGAATGGAAAACCGACATTCAACTTCTCACCAGCTAGATTCAGGCCCACAGTTCACACTGATGAACGTACAAAGGTAAAATCACTTTTCTGATTTGAATGAGTCATTCTGAGTATAAAAATATAATCATAATAAAATCTACTGGGATAAAATCCATCTCCACAGCCATACTGGTAGTGGTACTGGTTGTGCTGTGGAGGTTATGTTCAGTTTCTCAGCCTGCTTGCTTTGTGGGTTTCACAGGGAAGTTGATGAGCTGCAAACAGCGACGTCTACAAGCTACTGGAACCTGCAAAAAGGTTATCAGAAAGGAACACAAGAACTTTGAGAACCTGCTCATGTGGACCATTGAAGTAAGAGATTCTGCTCTGACAACTAAGCTGAACTTGGACCTGTTAAGACTGTGCACAGAGAGGGTTATTTGGTTATTATTTATTTCATAAATAGTGTTATTTATTTCCTGACTTTGTTCTGTGAAGAATCCAGAAAGGGTTATTTGATTGTGCTTTCTGGAAAACAATACATTTTTACGTTTAGGCACTCTTGCAATCGTCACACTTTTTCTGTTACAAACTGACCCCTGATGGGAAAACGTTCTGATGGGAACGTTTTCCCATCAGAGAAGGGAAAAAGTTTGGGGACCCCTGGTCTAGAACATTTTATATGACACATTACTATCCAAAATCTTCAAATTGCAGGACATGCATTTTCTGCCAAGGGACGTTTGGTGACCCTGGTGACCTTCCTCACCGGTCAGTGGATTATCTGATCTTATGCTTCATTATTTCACAACACAGCAGGAAATATTCATAAAAACCCACTTTACTCAAATCTAACTCTTAAGTTCACATTCATCAACCTGCTTCCACTTCCTGCTGTTTTATCCTGTGTTGTGACGTCATGAATTCATAAGACCAAATAAAAACGGGGCCTGTAAAAATCAGCAGCTCATAATTTGCTGTGCCAAAATATCAGCCGGTTCTGGTTCTTTGGGCCGGATTCCCTGCAGATTCTGGATGAATCCCTGCTGAACTGGACCAGAACCAGAACCATCTATCCTGTTTCAGTCTTCTCCTGAGCTGAACCAAACTGGCCGATCGGAACCGATAAGGTTATTTTCTGGTATCATTTCTTATATTTGGTTCTGATGTCTCTGACCCAGCTACAGGACAGTTCCGTGCAGAACTGTGTCAGAACCAGAACATACATCTCGTTCATCCTGACTGGACCGAACCGGACCAAAACACGCAGAACCAGGCTGACCTGGTTCATTCCAGCGTTCACGAACAGCAGGCTGGGATCTCCTCTGGGCCGAACCGGAGCGGACGGAACCAGCAGATGTTGGTGTTGATCCCGGAAAAAGTCCAGAAAGGTTCGACGGACCTGCGCGGCGGGCAGGCCGCTGAAGGAGCGTCCCGAGGCGGGGGAGAGCCGCCGCAGCCTCCGGAGCAGCAGCCGCATCATCTGGATCACAGCGACACCGAACCAGGTCGAACCAGAACCACGCACAGCCTCAAGGACTACAGGAGGCTTCCCGGCGCATGCGCACTGCGACGCAGTTCTACTTCTACCTTAGACAATTTGAACAGTCAGCGCTGCTGCGGCGCCTGCTGTCAGGGTGGAGCTACTGCAGCTAAAACAAACTGAGGTTCGGCTCGGTTCTGCTAGAATTTACAAGGTCAGGATTTGGCGCTCAGTCCTCGAGAGGTTGAGAGTGATCAGAAATAATAGTGATAAACTTATAAATAAATAATAATTATCCCGTGACATCTGAGACAGACAGACAGACAGACAGATAGACAGATAGACAGATAGATAGATAGATAGATAGATAGATAGATAGATAGATAGATAGATAGATAGATAGATAGATAGATAGAACCTGAATTGAATCATCAAGAACTTCTTGAAGCTCGAGTGTCTTTTGGTTCTGGGTCGTGGTTAGAACCCAAACGCGAAGCTTCAGTAATTCAGAATTAACGTCATTAATCTGAACATATTGTGAATTTTGTAACTTTCTATGCAACAATGGTTGATTCCTCTGACGTCATAAAGATCAGGTCTTGTGCGAAATTCTGTTCCCCTGTGAAAATCTGCCCCCCTGTGTCGGGAGCGCGCATTGCAGCCGGAGAGGCGGATCTGACCATTTTCACGGCGCTTCTGATCGATTTCTCGGTAAAAACAACATGTCAAGCTTGTAACATTTAGTTTAATCTGCAGCTGTTGTTTACAAAATTGTAAAAAATAATTAAATAAACGAGGTCTTTTAAGACTTCCTGAAAAGACGAGAGTGTGGACTTTCTGGTAAATCCCTTTCTAATGTCAAATATGACAGATTACTGTATTAAGGACATTTCTAGTATACTACAGGCTATCTATCACACATAACAATATTTGATAATTTGGCAACAGTTGCTCTTTATTCCCAAACGTTATGGGGGGAGGAGGAGAGAATGGATATTTCAGCTGCCTGAAATAATCTGTTCCCCTCCATAACATGGGAACAAATTAATTCAGCAACAGTCTTTAACTGTGTTTATTCCTCTTATCATCAACAATAAATCCTGCAAGTTTGAAAACATTTGATCATTATTTGACAAAGTTATGAGGGGGAACCATATAATTTAGCCACCTGAAATAAACTGTTCCCCCTCCAAAACACAGGAACAAATTAATTCACCAACAATCTTTAACTCTGTTTATTCCTTTCATCATCAATAATAAATCATGTAAGTTTGGTAGCATTTCCTCTTTATTTGCCAAAGTTATGAGGGGGGACCATTCTGGGAATCAACACCACCACAGACTTTAGTGGTAATAAATGTTTTTAAACTCTAAAAACAATCTATATCATACTTATCGCATAAACAAAAACCACATGTAAACTGTAAAATTCCCACTTTCTAGGTGATTTACCCACAAGAGAAAAAGTCTTTGTTCTTGAATCCACTGGGGGAATCAAAACAAGACATCCAGAAATGTTTGCAAATCACAAGGTATGGTTAAAAATTTAAGTTTAACTCAAGTATGAAAATCAAATAAAGTTGTTCTTATTAATATATCTATATTTACAGGGCATTTATGAGGAAGAAGGGGTGCAACGCCTCTCTGGAAACAGGAAAATCCACAACCTCTTTTGATAGGATTTTCTCTGCAAACTGAAATGAACAGCTTCATTTAATGTCTTTAAATTTAAGTAACAAAGAAAGTAATTCACTGTACATGTCTCAAAATATATATCAAAATCCTAAAGTCATACACTGTGTGACAATATGTCTGAAACCTTCAGTGAAAATCCACCACATGATGAACTATCTTGTTGTTTTGGATGCTTGACTGGGTCACATGTCCAACGTGAGACATTGCACCCCTTCTTCCTCATAAATGCCCTGTAAATATAGATATTGTAGCGGCTAAAATCCTATATTTTAGGCTACTGGTTGTTATGCTTGAAAGGCGTTGTTCTTACGTGCGTTCAGTAGAGATTCATCATGCCGATCTTTAGTTTGACTTATAAAAAGGTCATTTATTGAACAGAACAATGTCCATTGTTTGCTACTTCCATGTAGTTACACGTAAATTCGACATCAAACCCAAACCAAACACAGTGGAAAACTGTTGCCTCTTCCCACTAACAACACCTGAACAGAATCACCATTGACCTTAAATACCCATCAGACACACAGAACTCAAAATGAAATTCGCCCCCTGGTGGCGATAAACACAGAAAAGGATAAATGGCTCCTACAGATATATTAATAACAACTTTATTTGATTTTCTTACTTGAGTTAAACTTAAATTTTTAACCATACCTTGTGATTTGCAAACATTTCTGGATGTCTTGTTTTGATTCCCCCAGTGGATTCAAGAACAAAGACTTTTTCTCTTGTGGGTAGATCACCTGGAAAGTGGGAATTTTACAGTTTACATGTGGTTTTTGTTTATGAGATAAGTATGATATAGATTGTTTTTAGAGTTTAAAAACATTTATTACCACTAACGTCTGTGGTGGTGTTGATTCCCAGAATGGTCCCCCCTCATAACTTTGTCAAATAATGATCAAATGTTTTCAAACTTGCAGGATTTATTATTGATGATAAGAGGAATAAACAGAGTTAAAGATTGTTGCTGAATTCATTTGTTCCCATGTTATGGAGGGGAACAGATTATTTCAGGCAGCTGAAATATCCATTCTCTCCTCCTCCCCCCATAACGTTTGGGAATAAAGAGCAACTGTTGCCAAATTATCAAATATTGTTATGTGTGATAGCCTGTAGTAAACTAGAAATGTCCTCACTACAGTAATCTGCCATATTTTACATTAGAACGGGATTTACCAGAAAGTCTACACTCTCGTCTTTTCAGGAAGTCTTCATTTTTGTGCCATGCTTTCAGCCATCCTCTTATATCAGCAATGAAAAATTATAAATACACACTACGTGTTGGAAAACTGTGTTTTGGTGACTGACTTTTATTTCTGTCAGGCGGAAGTGACAAAAGTTGGAAAAAGACCGATTCTCTTGGCGTTTAAAATAACACAAAACAGCGTAAAAAAACCTCGTTTATTTAATTATTTTTACAATTTTGTAAACAACAGCTGCAGATTAAACTAAATGTTACAAGCTTGACATGATTAACTGAGTTGTTTTTACCGAGAAATCGATCAGAAGCGCCGTGAAAATGGTCAGATCCGCCTCTCCGGCTGCAATGCGCGCTCCCGACACAGGGGGGCAGATTTTCACAGACCTCTTCATTCTGTGCTGCGGTTCCGAGCCAGGGAACGGTTCTTTCCGATCCCCTCTCGGTCCGTTAACGCCTCGCAGACAGCGCGCGCTCTGGCGCTCATTAAACCTGATTGAAAACACCTGGAGGAGCGCGCGGCCGCTTTAGCGAAAGTCACTGAGGTCAGGAACTGTTACGTTCACGCGGAGGGCGGTTCGGTTCGGCGGGATGCAGAAAGGCCTGAAGAAGTACTTCGTGAACATGGATGAGTACCTGTCCAGTCTGGGTCTGTACCGGAAGATGGTCGCGCGGGACGCGTCCAGCCTGTTCCGGGCCGTGTCCGAGCAGGTAAGCCGGTGCTGGGGGTCAGAGGTCACCGAATGGAGATGATAGGTTTGGAACAGGAAGAGTGTTTCTGTGACGGTTCCGATTTGACCCAGTCGGTTCGGTTCTGTCCCGCAGCTCTACTTCTCCCAGAACTACCATCAGAAGATCCGACTGGACTGCGCGAGCTTCATGCGGGCCAACAGGTGCAACTTTGAGCCGGTGAGTTGGGTCCAACCGAACCGAAGCTCCTACTGGGGCAAACCTTTGGGGGGAGTTGTACTATCCAGAACCAGGTCGGTGTGTTCTGCTTTTGGAAATGGAGAACCTTGGTGACCTTTGACCTGGACATGTTTGGGCTGAAAGAGTGCTGGGATCAGTGGTTCTGACAGAACCGGAGCCCCGCCCCCTGACAGGTCACCTGTCTGTTGTCCCTGCAGTTTGTGGAGGGTTCCTTTGAGAAGTACCTGGAGCGTCTGGAGGATCCCAAGGTGAGTCCCTGTGAGCTTCTGTCTCACCTGAGCTCACCTGGATCCCACCAGCTCAGTGTGTGTGTGTGTTTCCAGGAGACGGTGGGTCAGGTGGAGATCAAGGCTCTGTCTCAGCTCTACAGGTGAGGTTACATGACTGCTGCAGGTCTTATGGTCACCTGGCTGCAGGTAACTTCCAGTCCACCTGCAGGCGGTGCTTCCTGATCTACCGTTACCCCGGGAAACCGGCCACCGTCATCTCAGAGAACGACTTTGAGGACAAGGTGGGGTCACTGAGGTCAGGTGTTCAGATTGGCCTCTGATTGGCTGCCAGTGACCTTGACCTCCTGTTGTCTAGGTAACCCTGTGCTGCTCCATCAACGGTCACTATGACATTATCTATGGGCGGAGCTACCCAGCCTCAGCAGCGCTGTGCCAGTGTGAGTAGGCGTGGCCTCAGGCGGGGGGCTGTGGGTGTGTCTACCTGCTCAGGTGCGTCTCTGTGTGCAGCTCTGCTCTACGAGCTGCTCTACACTCAGGTGTTCGGCGTGGAGGGGGTGGAGCTCTGGCAGGCCATGGAGACCTTCAGGGCTGGAGGTCGTCGCTACAGAAACAGCCTGTCTGTGTGCAGCGACGTTGACGTGGGCTACGACGCACCTGAGGACCGGCTGCACAGGTGAGCCGACCTTCCAGCTTCCTGATTGGACGTCTGCGGTCACATGACGTCAGCGTGCGTTGGTTTCACCTGCAGGGACGAGGCGGAGGCGGGCGGAGCAGCAGAGGAGACCAAGGTGAGGCCGCCAGCCTCAGGCTCCGCCCACATATAGCTAGCAACGTTTCCATGACAACAAACAAGGCACTGAAGTCTGAAGAAGATGGTGGAGGAGTGATGATGTCACTGTTTAAATGCAGGAAGAAATAAAGATGGCAGCTTCTGCAGGTCTGGTCTCCAGAACCGGATCAGCAGGTCCGGCCCGGTTTCTGCTGAACCGGGAACGCGCCAATGAGGCGATTCCATCGGACCGGTTCTGGAGGACCGGACCTGGAGAAGCCCCCCTCAGCCCTGCAATGTAGCGCCCCCTGCTGACTGTCAGGTGTTCTTTTTTTTCTGGCAGTCTGACCGAAGCGTAGCGTCCGGCTCACTCGGACGCATCGGGAAGGTCAGACAGTGAAATGGCGGCCTTGCTATACCTGTGGTGATGTCGTGTCTGCTGTCATTTAGCCGCCTGCTGAGGCTCCGCCCACCTCCAGACTCTGTTTGCCCTACAAGGTCCTGAAGTCTCTGGACGGTGACATCTACAGGAACCTGGAGTTTGACGTGTGGCAGGACACCTGCAAAGGTAACGCAGGAAGTCACCCGGCCAAGCAGTTGTTCAGACCAACAGAGAAATCAACCAATCAGATCAGTAGAGCTCTGATTGGTTGACGGTTTGGGGATGGAACCCAGGACTCATGGTCTGTGGTTCAACCTTTTGTGGCAATAGTTTGATAACAGGTTTCGTAAATTACCTCATTTTGTTGGACATCATTCATATAAAATCTGAACCACTGCCAGATTATTGATCCTGCTGTTTCTCTTCAGAACTAGACGGTTCATCTGATTCGTCTCCATTCATCACTCGCCTCATGTTTGTTTTTTTGCGCAGCTGATTGGCAGAAAATGTTCTGGTTGGGAGGGGGAGGGACTAGTGATGCATTCATAGGGTGTCGGATAAACCATACGCTCAGTAAATTTGATGGCAAAAATTTATTATTTGAACGATAATTTATACTAGATGGTTGCGATATAGTGATTTTAACTATCGTACATTGAAAATATCGCGATACATCGAGTATACTCGAAACATCGCCCAGCCCTACTTTGCTCTGTGTTGAACTGTTGGTCCCAGGTAAACCGGTCAGCTGATCACAGGTGAGACACACCTGGATGAAGTCAGGTTGTTTGTAGTAATCTGATTACTGTGACAGAGATGCAGAAGACGGACTACATGGTGTTCGCGGGGCGACAGTACTTCCTGGGAGACAAGTGCCAGGTAACGACTCACTTCCTGATTGGCTGTTCTCCAGACCTTCTGCAGCTGGTCGAGGGCCAGATCGGGAACCTGGACCGGTTCTGGTTCTGGAGGCTCCAGAACCAGGATCAGCCTCGGTCTCCTGGTTTCAGGTCCGCCTGGAGCCCAAAGGGAAATTCTACAACGCCTTCATCCAGGAAGTGGGAACCCACTCGACGGCCGTCACCGTGTTCATCGAGGAGCTGGGAGAGAAGTAAGCCTTTCAGTACCAGGTCTGAACCAGAACCCTGTTAGTACCTGGTTCTGGATCTGGCTGTTGGCAGCAGATTGAAGTTCCTGCTGATGTGATGCAGACACCTGGTTCCACTGACCGATCTGAAACCAGTCAACCCAGTGCCTGCCTGGAACGTGGCGGCGCCGCCCAGGAAAGGAGATCCGGGTGAGGTTCTGATTCTGTTTGGATTCTGGTTCTGTTGGGGTACACTGTGACCCCTCTGTTCTCTCAGCAGACCCAGAGTCTCGAGGTCAACGCCATCACCGCCATCGTTACTTCAGGAAGTCCCGCGGTAGCAGTGGGGCAAAGGGGGCGGAGCTACTGCTGCCACCGCCCGTCTCCTATGGAGGCCCCGCCCTTTCACCTCTCCCTCCCCGCTTCCAACCCGCGGGTCACCCTCGCCCACCTCTCCCCCCGTCACCAGGGGCCATGACCTACGACCCCTACGCCTCCCCACACCACCACTCCCCTGCAGCGAGAGCCCCACGCTACGGCGTGTCAAGGTAGAACGTCATCCAACATGTCCGCCGTCTGTTGCCTCCCCGCCCCAGCTGCTTCATGTCTCTGATTGGCTGGTTTCTGTTCTTCTCTCCGACCCAACCTCGGGGTTCTGGTTCTGCTCTGAAGTCCTGCTCGGTTCCTGAACCGTCAGCTGATTGGTCCACAGCTGACCTATTACCACCCAGGCAGAAGATATTACCATGACTACGAGAACTACGCCTTCCGGTCCCGGTAAGCCCACACGACCAGAACCAGAACGGGTCTTTCAGAGCCTTCTCCTTCATGTCTTTGTGTCGCCAGCCGCAGTCGGCGCCACCTGCTGGCCGTCAGTAAGGAATGTCAGTTCGGGTTTCCCGCTGAGGCGGTGGAGGAAGCGGCCGACCTCGACCCGCCCATGACCTTCTACCAGCTGGAGGACGCCGGCGACGCCGTCTTCCCCCCCCTGCAGGTGAGGAACCAGAACCAGAACCGGGTTGCTTCCAGATCACAGCCGCAGTATTGAACATCATGAACGGGAGGGATCCCATCGGGGATCCCATCGGTCGTGTTTAAATGATGAGTTTGTCATTTAATTTCCTTCAGGCTGAGGTTTTTCCAGGTGTCGACGCTTCGTAGCAGAACTGCTACATGTTATCGTCGGGGCAACGTACCGATATCGTACGTTGGAGTATCGGGAAATATTTGTACTGTAGAATACTTTCCAAAAGTTCTTCAGAACTTTAGAGCAACTTTTACCAGCCCCAACCTTATTTACTAGTAGAGCTAGCCGCCGCCATTAGCGCTGAGGTTGAGTCCATTACTGGCTCCTGATTGGTTAATCCTGCTGATGGTGCTCCCACACAGGGCCCTGCTGTGGCTCCGCCCATCGGGGCCCCCTCACCGCCCTCAGGCTCCTCCTACCGGGTGCAGCGGGCCGCGGCAAGCCGCCCGCCGGCCTCCCCGCCCGACGCCACGCCTCCCTGCTCCTCGGAGGATGACCAGGCGGACGCCAGCACCGTGGAGGACCAGGGTGAGTGGCTGACCTTTCAGAATAAAAGCCTGGGTGAACGTGCCGTGTGACGACCATGTGATCGGTTTCAGTCGAGTACACGGAGGAGTACGTGTTCGGCGCCCCGGGTGAGGATCGGGACATTGCTGCCATGTTTCCTGCTGGGACAGGAAGTGACATCGTGTTGTGTTGTAGATCAAAGCTACCAGATGCCAGGTGTCTACCCAGCCGATGAGCCCGCCGCCACTCAGGTAACGACGCTCACACCTGGCACTGCTAACCCGATTGGCTGCAGCTCCTCTCTCCTGATTGGTCCAATCAAACTGCAGCTGCCCTGCCTACTTCCTGTTTCTTCCAGTTAGATGGGCGGGGCTAACGCTAGCCCTTCAACATTCAGCATGAATCACTACAGACACGCCCACAAACACCTAAGAGTTTCCTCCATTATGGCCATCAGTTCACCAACTCTGCAGCACCCAGACGTTTCATTTTATGACCTTTGACCTTTGTGGCTGGCTGTCAGGTTTCCAGTCTTTCTGGCTGTTTATTCTGTCTGATCTTTGATTCTTTGATCTTGTCTTTGAATTTTTTGGTTGTTTTTCTTTGCAAAGCTTTTTTGCTGCTGCATGTTGGAAATATGCTTCATAAATAAATATATTTGATTTTGTCTTATTGTGAAAGGACGTACAGGAAAGGGGTCCCACCAACTCTCCAAGCAGATCAGACATATCCTACAGCTACACTCCTCAGGTAAGCACACCTGCTTCTGCCTCCTGCTAACCCTAAACCCTCTGAGCAGCCTGTTCCCCTACTGGCCTGTGGGGGCGCTGCACCAAGAATCGACACACAAACTTCTGAGGACACTGAGAGCAACTTCCTTCTTCACCAAATGGAAACAAGATGGAGGCGTCAGATTTCAGCGGTTGGAGGATTTCTCTTTTAGTCTTTGGCTAAAGACCAGGAGACATTTCTGCTGCTAACGCTAGGCTAGCATGTTAGCTTTTGTTGTATTTACCCAGAATGCCCTCTCTGGTCTGCTTGGTGTTCACATTCAAACTGAACCCAGACTGAGGTTTGGAGGACCAGAGGTCAATTAGCGTTCACACCTCACCAACAGAACTGGACTTTGACTAGACAGATGGCTGGTGGGAGTGATGCAGCTTCAGACGTTCACCAAATGAGGTCACTTCGTTCATGTAGGAGGGTTCCAGGTCGTAGTGCTTACCAAATTCTCCACTTCCTACTTTAGCCCCGCCCCTTTTGGGTTAAAGGGAGGATTTATGGAAATGTTTTGTTGTTTTTTCCGTCTTTATAGTAATGTGGAATAAAAAGCTGTTTGGGTTTATTATCATGATTTTTAAACAAATGTTTTCTTCTCAGACTAGAGGAGAAAACTGAATTTATTGTTACATTTTTGGTTCATAAAATCAGAACATTCATAGTTTCTCTTAAAGTTACTTTAGTTTTATATTTTTTAAATGTAGCATCAGGCTTTTTAAAAATAAATTTTATATTTAATTTGATCTTTGTCGGCACATCAGCTCCACTTTACAGCAAACTAACTTTCAGCCACATAAAATATGAAGCTAGTCAAACCACAGACTGTTAAATTGAGTATTTGAACATTTTATTTTATTTTATTTTTTTCAGTTAGCCGTCTGTTGCAAAAAATCAGTTTTCATTGAAATAGTTTTTGTCTGAACTTGTGATCGTATGGCGTTTTGCTCCGATGTCTCCAGCGATGAGTTTGGGAAGCAGAAATATCTTTACTGTCCTTTTAAATGCGACCTGTCAGCCATTTTGGTGCCGACGTTTCGACTCGGAGCTCGTAACCTGAACTCCCTGACGTTCACCTCTAGAGGGCGCAGGTGGCTGAACTGCCTCAGATGTGTTTGTTCCAGGTGGTGAAGCCGCTGCCTGTCATCTGCTCCTCCCCTTCCTCCTCCTCTTCCTCGCCTCCCTCGCCGTCCCGGGTCCCGGCCGCCCCTCACCTGCTGCCGGCCGCCCCTCACCTGCTGCCGGCCGCACACGCTCAGACTCGCCCAGGTACGCCTGCCGTCTGTGGGCGGGGCCGCCGGTCAGCCGGGAGATCTGATTGATTTTCTCTCCTCAGTTTCCATGATGATATCCGCTGCCGCTCCCTGGTTGGTCAGCGAGTCAGGCGAGCCCCTGTGCACTGTACTGGCTCCGCCCTCTTACTCCTACGACCCAAGCGGCAGCGACTTACCCAGAGGTCAGAGGTCACATGGTTCTGTCTGGCCCCCCTGGGGTCGGCTCTAGATCTGATGATGTTTGTGTTCAGACTGCAGGGTTGTCCAGTACTACTACAACCTGGGAGTGCAGGTGGGTAACTGGGGGTAACTGGGGGCAACTGGCTTGTTGCCACATTAACCCTCTGCCCCCCGCCTCCCAGTGGTTCCACCAGAGCTGCTGGCCGCAGCAGCAGGCCTACCCCCCCCCCACCTTGCCGGAGCTGGCCTACCCCTACCAGCACTACCCCCCCTACCCGGGCCAGGAGCCCCCCCCCCACGGTGAGTCGGGTCCAGAGTTGATCGACAGAACATCCTCTCTAGAACCGGGTCGTTTGGGCCGGAGCTCAACCGTCTGACACCAGAGTTGGTTTGAAACCAGTCTGAACTGGGATGTGATAACTCCTTCCTGTGCTTCTGCCCCCAGCGGCCCCCCCTCCCTTCCCTGAGAGCGGCCGGGCCCAGCAGCCCCCCTCCTCCTACCCAGAATCCTCCAGGGCAGCGGATGGCCAGGCCAGCGGTCGGTACCGGCACCACCTTCTGACGGTAGGAACTCGATAGACAGGAAGTCTGAACCTCTGATGCTCCTCCCACTTCTCAGGCCCCGCCCCCTCCGCAGAAGGACTCGCCTCCATCATGACCCCAGCGTCTCCAGGCTCCGCCCCCTCAGGACTGCTGTACCCGGATCAGACTGCCCTTCCTGCCCCTACTCTGCTGCACCTGCCGTTCGAAGCTCCGCCCCCTGCTGGCTACCTGCCAGCAGCGCCTCACCCTCCTCTTCCTCACCCTGCCCACCTGCCCCACTCCTCTTACCATCCTTGTGTTCCTCCTCCTGCCCACTGGGGGGCGCTGTCGACTTCAGGCCACGCCCCCCGGGTCTACTGTCCCGCCCCCAGTCCTCATGTGGTTGGCTACATCACCGCCCCCCACCCTCACCACACCCCCACACACTACGTGCCCCCCTCCATGTGAACGTTAGCTTGTGGCTAATGGCTCCCTTTATTTTCAATGGGCAGCGCTAGCTGGTTCAGGTTCAAACTAAAATAAGTCACATGACTGAGATGTGCTAGGCTAGCAGCTGGCTAACTGCTAGCCTGGTTTTCTCCAACATGTCTGCCACAGTCACTTCATGTTCAGAAGATGGAGCAATCAGAACCGGGTTGTTCTGAACAGCAGCCAATCAGAGTGGGGGGTGGGGCTAAGGGCAGGGCTAGTCCCTCACCTTTGGAGGGATTTCTTTGTGTTCAGTTCTGGTGCCGGTTTGTTTTGAGTGAATAAAGTTCGTTCCACAGCAGAACCGGGTCCTTTTCATTTCTGGGCTTAAGGGGGCGGAGCCTGACTCCCTGGTACCAGTACCGGACCCGGAGGGGGAGTTCTGGTTTAAAGTGAGCGACCTCAGCCCCTCCCCCACTTGTTAATAAAACTGGAAATGAGCATAAATATTTTCAACCAGTAGAAATTTATTGATTACAAAAATGAACACAGAATATTTACAAACATGATGGAAGCTGACGTCGGACCGGAACCCGTCTGTCTGGTTCCGGTCCGACTGGTCAGGGTCGGAGCTTACACAGGAAGCCGGGTCTCAGCAGATTTCTGTTGCCATGGAGATCAATGGTGACCCTGATGTTACTAGCGAGTTACTGCCAGCGTTGTCATGGCAACAGCTCCGCGGGAATCTCCAGGGTCCAGAGGTCGCGACCCCCAGGGGTCTTTAGGGGCCCCTTCAGCCAGCGGGGATTGGACAGCCGGGTCAGGTGCTTCTGCTCTAGACCAATCAGAACGGCCGACCGCTGCAGCTCTGCTAACTCCGCCTCTGGCAGGGAGGTGGGGCACTGCCAGGTCCCGCCCACATCCACCAGGCCTGGCAGGAACAAATGGAGATGCGTTTATGACCGGGCTTTACACGCCACCCTGAACGCACCACCATTCAGGGTCTGGCAGGTGAGTGACGCGTTCAGGGCGGCGTGTAATGCTCGCCAGTCGCAGGTCACAACTTGCTACCATGTGTTGACTGGTGGTGTGTTCAGGGTCACCTACCTTAGACTTAGAGACTTAGACTGACTTTATTATCATTTTGCATGCACAGGTGTATACAGAATGAAATTTCGTTGCATTCGGCTCAGGACAATGTTTTGAGGTTCCAATGTTATGAGGTTACTCCAGAATAAAATAAATTACAGTATAAAATATAAATATAAAATATAAAGTGCAGGAATGACAGTAAAATAGAAGTTATTTAGCTCTGTATATGTGCAAGGTATGAAGTGGAGACCAGTGTTTGAGTCAGTCCAGTTAAGAGTTCAGCAGTCTGATGGCAAGTGGGAAAAAGCTGTTTCAGGCGACTGTGGCTCTTTGGTAGAGTAGTAGTCTTGTGATCGGAAGGTTGTAGGTTCGATTCCAGCTTCCTCCTGCCACATGTTGATATGTGATGTGAGTGCGACTGGGTGAATGTGACTCTAGTGTAAAGCGATTTGAGTGGTCAAAAATGACTGGAAAAGCGCTATATAAGTTCAGTCCATTTACCATTTCGGAACCTGGTGGACCTGCACCGGATGCTGCAGAACCTCTTTCCAGAGGGCAGCAGGGAGAACAGTCCATGGTGGGGGTGTGAGGGGTCACTGACGATGTTTCGGCCTCGGGACACGCAGCGCTGGGATGAAATGTCCTGAATGGAGGGAAGGGGGGCCCCGATGATCCTTTCTGCTGTCCGCACCACTCTCCTCACGTTCTTCCAGTCGGAGGCGCTGCAGCCTCCACACCACACAGAGAGGCAGCTGGTCAGAATGCTCTCTATGGTGCTTCTGTAGAACGTCTTGAGGATGGGCGGGGGCAGGTGTGCTCTTCTCATCCTCCGAAGGAAATACAAGCGTTTCTGTGCCCTCTTGACCAGAGACGTGGTGTTCCCAGTCCAGGTGAGGTCGTTAGTGATGTGCACCCCCAGGAATTTGGTGCTGCTGACCACCTCCACAGCCGAGCTGCTGATGAGCAGTGGAGCGTGGCTGGGCCGGTTCTTCCTGAAGTCGACGATCATCTCCTTCGTCTTGTCAACGTTCAGGATCAGGCTGTTGTCTCTGCACCAGTCCACCAGCTGCTCCACCTCCTCTCTGTAGTCCAGGTCGTTGTCGTCTCTGATGAGGCCCACCACCGTTGTGTCGTCCGCGAACTTCACGATGTGGTTGGTGGCGAACCTGGGGGCGCAGTCGTGTGTCATCAGAGTGAACAGCAGAGGGCTCAGGACGCAGCCCTGAGGGGAGCCTGTGCTGAGGGTGATGATATCGGAGATGTGTTGTCCGATCTGGACTGACTGAGGTCTGTCGGTGAGGAAGTCTAGCAGCCAGTTGCGCAGGGGGGTGCTGAAGCCCAGGTGTCCCAGTTTTCCTGCCAGATGCTGTGGGATGATTACCTGCCGTGATGTCAGTAAGGCGTTAATCAGCCAGTGTTTTCAGAAACAGGTAATTCATTTTCATCTCCTCTGTGCGTCTCGCCACCGTTTCTATGCTGAACTGTGGAGGAGACGCACATCTTATTCCTGGAAAAACAGGCGCCACTTTGGGTTTCTGTCATCAAGTCCGATTATTATAAACGACTTTGGGCTTGTTTTTTCTAAAGTTTCTTGCAAATTTAATGAGTCGGGTTCAGTTTTCTGGGCTTGTTTTTGAACGTGAAGCTGCTCATTTAGAAATAAGAAGAGACAATAAACCTCAGAATTTGACTGATGTTCCGTCCCGCTGTGTCTTTATGTCCAGGTAATAGAAATATATATCATTATAATATTTATATGACCCGGAACGGCGTCGAGCTTCCAGAAAACTTCAAACATGGAGACTAATATGAACAGATTGATAAACGTGAAAACAGCCACGAATGAACGAGTTCCTAAAGTTACACAACTGAACGTCATTCTAATCATTAATGTTAAGATAAGTGTCACTGAGCTGTGCAGCCATCTGATTGGTGGAGCCGCAGGAGGAGCGCAGGGCCGTAACCCAGAGGGGGCTGCAAGGGGCTCTAAAATCCTATTTAGAGTTTTACAGACAGTGGAACAAAGAAAAACACAAAAAATTACCAAAGGTTTTTTTGGGGGGCTGTGTAACCATTAAACAATTTATTCTTCAGTTCAACCTCATAAGTGGAGACACACTGTTGATGTTTATAAAATAAATGGTGATTCCATAAGTATTGGAAAAACCCAGTTTAATTTTTAACTACGCCGTTTCTGCCTACCTGCCACCACGCCGCGGCCGAAGCGTTCCCCAGACTCCAGCAGCTCCTGGACGCCGGCGGCGCTCAGCCCCCAGGCTCCGCCCAACACCGCCCTCCACTCCTCCCCCTCCCAGTCCCGCCGGGCGATGTGGACCGCCAAGGTGCGGTTCTCCAGCGGCGCCAGCAGGGGGCGCCAGCGGCTCTCCACGGTCTTCACCCCGTCCAGAACCAGACCGGCGTACGGCTGCCGGAACGACAGGCACCACAGCTGGACCGTCATGCTGCAGAGGAGCATCATGGGAGATTTCAGGACTCACAGGTCAGAAGTTTACACCACCTGTGGTCAAAACTCTGCATCCTAAAAGCTCCGGGAGCAACTTCACTGTGGCTGTGGAGGCAGCTACGGCTAGCAAACGGAGGCAGCTACGGCTAGCTAACAAAGGCAGCTACGGCTACCAAACGGAGGCAGCTACGGCTAGCAAACAAAGGCAGCTACGGCTAGCAAACAAAGGCAGCTAGCAAACTGGAGAGAAGCCAGAATCCCGACCGAAAGAAAAGCGAAGGTCTCAGGAAGAAATAAACACTGAGGCGATGTTAAAGCTGTAAGTTCCTGGGGGCAGAAGGAAGCAGATGACCGCATAGAAGAAATTGGCTTACAAATGAAGCAGCACAGTGTTACGTTAGCGGCTATTGCTAAGTCGGTTCTGCTCCAGTCGAAGGAGCTCAAAGACTTTAAGAAGAAAATAACAGAAATGGAGAAACAAGTGGATTCGTTCTCCAAAGAGAGCCTGCAGCTGAAAGAGTCCTAACAGTGAAAGATAGAAAAGACGGTGGAGCCTCTGCTAAAAAGCATCAGAGAGGAAGTGGAGGCGCTTCTGTGCAAAACTGCTGCTGATTCAGTGACAAAGATCAGTGAAGAGCAGTCCACAGGGTGAGACAAGTCATTCTGTTTGAGGCGAGACGACATCTGGAGGAATACTAAACGTCTCCTGTTTGCACAGAGGAAAGCAGCGGCCTTCGTGGCCTTCATGGCCTTCACAACCTTCATGGCCATGGCCTTCACAACCTTCATGGCCTTCATGGCCATGGCCTTCACGGCCTTCACAACCTTCATGTCCATCAACATGTCTCCTGCCACACCAGAGGAGACAAGACCCTGGGCCATGTCTACTCCAATCTGGCTGGAGCCTACAATGTGACACCCCTCCCCAACATCGGACAATCAGACCATCTCTCCCTGTTCCTCACACCTCGGTACTTACCACTCATCCAACATGTGAAACCTACCGTGAGGACAGTAAAGGTGTGGCCAGAGGGCTCAGACGCTGTGCTCCAGGACCGGTTCAGGAATACAGATTGGACTATTTTCCACCATACAGACTTGGATCAGTACGCCTCATCTGTACTGAACCATATTTCCACCACCATAGAACGTGTCACCACCTGCAAACGCATTACCATGTACCCCAACCAGAAACCCTGGATGAACCGAGACGTTCGTCTCCTGCTGAAGGCCCGCAACATCGCCTTCAGGTCAGGGCATGCACAGACTTACAGTGCAGCCAGGGCTGAGCTGAAGAAGGGAATCAAGAAGGCCAAACACCACTACAAAAGGAAGGTGGAGGATCATTTTTCTAACACCAACCCCCGACGTATGTGGCAAGGCCTTCAGATTCTCACAGACTACAAGAACCCCAATACCACCCCCGCTTTAACTGATGTCTCCTTCCTCAACGAACTTAACAACTTCTATGCTCGTTTTGAGAGAGGGAATACCACAACTGCAACCAAAGCAGCTACCACCCCAGGCCAACAGCCACTGACTTTCCTCCCCACTGACGTAGGATTAGACGTAGGAGCAGGATTAAATCCCACAAGGCTGCGGGTCCTGATGGCATACCTGGACGTGTCCTCAGAACGTGCTCTGGGGAGCTGGCAGGAGTGCTGACGGACATCTTCAACCTGTCCCTGGCCCGCGCTGTGGTACCGACCTGCTTCAAGTCTACCTCCATCGTCCCAATCCCCAAGAATCCCAACCCAACCAGACTCAATGACTACCGCCCGGTAGCCCTTACCCCCATCATTACCAAGTGCTTGGAGCGGCTGGTCCTAGCACACCTCAGATCCTGTCTTCCCCCCCACACTAGACCCCCACCAATTTGCATACAGGCAGAACAGGAGCACAGAGGATGCAGTCTCTATAGCGCTGCACTCTGTCCTTTCTCACCTGGACAGTAAGAACACTTACGCCAGACTGCTGTTCTTAGATTTTAGTTCAGCATTCAACACTGTCATCCCATCACAACTCATTACCAAACTCACAGACCTCGGAATCAGTCCACTCATGTGTAACTGGTTGCTCGACTTCCTGACCAGTCGACCTCAACATGTCCGGCTGGGCAACCACTTCTCATCCACCATCATCATAAACACCGGAGTGCCACAAGGCTGTGTGATGAGTCCCTTCCTCTACTCCCTCTTCACCTACGACTGCAGACCTGTCCATGGCTCTAACGCCATCATCAAGTTCGCAGACGACACCACGGTGATCGGCCTCATCAGAGATAATGACCAGGCCGCTTACAGGGAGGAGGTAGACCGTCTGGCTGAGTGGTGCGACAAAAACAACCTGCAGCTGAACACCGAGAAGACCAAGGAGCTTATCGTGGACTTCAGGAGGAACGCTGACCCACATCCACCCATCCACATTAAGGGGACAGTGGTGGAGCGTGTGGACACCTTTAAGTTCCTGGGAGTCCACATCTCCGAGGACCTGACTTGGACGACCAGCTGCTCCAAACTCATTAAGAAGGCGCATCAGCGCCTCTTCTTCATGAGGACCCTGAGGAAGAACCACCTGTCCTCAGAGATCCTCAGGAACTTCTACCGCTGCACCATCGAGAGCATCCTCACCAACTGTATTACAGCTTGGTACGGGAACTGCTCTGTCTCCGACCGGCAGGCGCTGCAGAGGGTGGTGAAAACTGCCCAGTATATCGCCGGGGCACCGCTCCCTGCCATCAAGGACATCTACAGGAAGCGGTGTTTGAAAAGGGCCGGGAAAATCACAAAGGACTCCACTCACCCAGCACACACACTCTTTTCCCTCCTGCCCTCTGGGAGGCGCTACAGAAGCCTACGGACCAGAACCACCAGGCACCGGAACAGCTTCTTTCCCACAGCTGTCACGCTTTTGAACGCCTCCTGACATAAAACATAAACTATAAGGACTGTACTCCCCTATCCTCTCATACAACAATAACACATGGACTATCCTCACACACACACACACACACACACACATCACGGACTGTTTTCTTCACACACATACAACCTGTAAATTTTATCTGCCATTATTTATCTTGTATTATATTATATACAGTACATATATAATCCATTCCCTAACATTCTTGTATATTCTGTATAATCTGTGCATATAGCTCCCATATTTATATTTATACACAATATCTATATCTCTTGCTATAACCCCTTATAGTCCATACATACATAGTCTTGTACATCTGTGAATAAATATTTATATCTCGTAGAGCACTTCTGGATAGATGCAAACTACATCTCGTTGCTTGTACTTGTGACAGTGCAATGACAATAAAGTTGAATTCTATTCTATTCTATTCTATTCTTCATGGCCATGGCCTTCACAGCCGCCACGGCCTTGGCCTTCACAGCCTTCATGCCCATGGCCTTCACGGCCTTCACAGCCTTCACATGGCCTTCATGGCCATGGCCTTCACAGCCGCCACGGCCTTCATGCCCATGGCCTTCACGGCCTTCACGGCCTTCATGCCCATGGCCTTCACAGCCTTCACATGGCCTTCATGCCCATGGCCTTCACGGCCTTCACAGCCTTCACATGGCCTTCATGCCCATGGCCTTCACGGCCTTCACATGGCCTTCATGCCCATGGCCTTCACGGCCTTCACATGGCCTTCATGCCCATGGCCTTCACGGCCTTCACATGGCCTTCATGCCCATGGCCTTCACGGCCTTCACATGGCCTTCATGCCCATGGCCTTCACGCGGCCTTCATGGCCTTCACAGCCACTATGGCCTTCACGGCCATGGCCTTCATGCCCATGGCCTTCACGGCCTTCACACGGCCTTCATGCCCATGGCCTTCACAGCCTTCACATGGCCTTCATGCCCATGGCCTTCACGGCCTTCACAGCCTTCACATGGCCTTCATGCCCATGGCCTTCACGGCCTTCACATGGCCTTCATGCCCATGGCCTTCACGGCCTTCACATGGCCTTCATGCCCATGGCCTTCACGGCCTTCACATGGCCTTCATGCCCATGGCCTTCACGGCCTTCACACGGCCTTCATGCCCATGGCCTTCACGGCCTTCACAGCCTTCACATGGCCTTCATGCCCATGGCCTTCACGGCCTTCACATGGCCTTCATGCCCATGGCCTTCACGCGGCCTTTGGCGGCCGCTGGGCTCCGTCGGTGGTGGACGCATCACAGATGTTTCTCCAGCTGAGGACAGAGATGCAGGTTAACGGTTCTGGACGGTTCTGTTAAGGGTTTTTCACTCCTAAACCTTTTCCTGCAGGTTTTCTACTCTTCAGATACAAACTGGCGACTAAGAGACAACAGGAACCTTGCAGATCCCTTTAGTCCTGACTAGTGGCCTGCTGTGACCTCTGACCTGTGACCTCTGACCTGAATCCTATTGAGCATCTTTGGAAGGAGCTGAAACATCTGGGAAAGGTTCCTAACTGACATGTGGAGCGGAGGAGACCCGGCTGACTGAACCGTTTGTCCTGTTTGATGCGTTTCTTTTTGAAATGTTGAACGACGTTTGAAAAGAAACGTCTGACTTTCATAAATTGAATTCATTATTACGTTTGTCAGATTCGAGTTGTTTCTGTTTTTCACATGTGTAAGTACTGAGAAATGTGGATTATTAAATGTGAAGGAAAAATGACTAAAATAATTGATAAATATAGAAAGATAATTGGCTTCAAAGATTTGGCATATTTTGGTGAAACATTAACTAAAAGTGATGCAACCAAATCTAATTACAATAAACAGATTTATAGAATAAATCGGAAACAACTAAACATTTGTTTAATGAATGTAAAGAATAACTAAATTTATGGGAACTATTTCATAACATTCCGTCTTCTAAAACCATAAATGTGGATTTTGTTTTAACACCAAATATTCAATTTGGTTAATTAGTCAAAGAAAAATGTTACATTTCTAGTGAATTATTGTAACAAAATATGATGTCATACATGTCCATGTGCAAAACGCTCGGCTCATTCGCTGCTGTCAAAAACAAACTTTTGTTTTTCAAAACAAATCTGATCAGAAACGCAACAAAGTGAGTTAATGTTTACAAAAACATGTTTTTATTTGATTTTTATTCATTTTGCTGATTTGTTTCATTTTTGTTTTGTTATTGACCATTTGATGTTTTCTTTGTGTATGCAATAAATAAATAAAAAACCTTCACTGCAGCAGAATGACCTCACTGCGCCTGATGACGTCATACTGATGAATTATTAGAACTGAAGGAAATATTGATAGCTGATCAGTTTTCTCTCCGGTCCTTAGTCTCGACTTTTGACTTCAGGTTCGGATTTTTCTCTTCATACAACCAGAACCAGAACCGGGCTGTTCGCTGTTCATCAGCCAGCAGCTGGAAGCAGGAGAAGGAAACACTGTAAACAACCCAGTTCTGGTTCTGGTCGGGTCCAGTCTCTCTGAAAGAGGAGTTGATGCTCAGCAGAACCATCTGCAAGTTGAGGATCCAGAACCCCCGAAATGGACCCGATTATAACTACCTGATGGTTTCGAACCCGACCGGAAGTCCTCACCTGACCGTCAGCCTGCAGGAAACCTCGTGATAAGTCCAAGCGCATGCGCAAAGCACCGCAAACCGATGCCGAGCCTCCTTCAGAATCGATCCAAGTAGTCCCAAGTAGTCCTGCTGCTTTCTTCTTCTCACCGTCCCGGATCAGCGGGGCGGTGTCGCCCTCTGCAGGCCGGAAACGGTAAGGCTGAGGTTCATGTAAGTTCTGCTCCCTGACCAGAACCAGGCAAGTCTCCTACTTCAGTGCAGCTCACAGTTTTTAATAAATTCTGTAGCTTTCTGTGAACTTCTAAATCTGCTCCTTAGTGGCATCTTTTCAGGTCTGACTGCCTCTAGTGGCGTGGTGATGGTAACACAACTAATCTAATTACATTACTAAATCAGAGACCACAACGTCTTTATTATTTATTGTTAATTCTGGCATTACTGGAACCTTAAAAGATACAAAACACCATACATTTTCATTTCCTTTAGGAAGTAGAGCTAATTAAATGACATAAACAAAACCTTTATACATTATAAATATCTATATACTGTATCTCTCAATTATAGGAGGAACAAAAGAAATAAGACATGAAAAACAACCTGATCAACTATAATAAAAATACCATTTACAATATATACATAAGAAATTTAATTGCGCAAAAGTCAATAACAAACAAATGAATTAGGTTCACAGAAGAATAACCAGGATTGTTAAACAGATACAAGCAATAATTTACATTTTTATTTTTACGGTGCCATGTATATTATTCTGAGACTTTTGTTGGTAGAGTTTTATATTTAGAAAAAAATCTGGTTAAACTATTTAGTCTTCCAAGGTGGACATTTTTCTTTGACTCTAAAACGATAAAATAAAACTCTTTCTAGAATCACAATATCAACAATTTGTGCATCAAGTAAAACACTTAGCATGCTACAGGTAAATGTTATCATTTAGTTTGGCTAAGAATAATTATTGCTCTGTCAATAAATCCCTTCTAATAGATGTTCTATAGTTACCAGAGGAAAACAATAAGGCCTTCATGAGCTCAAACTATTACTTATTATTTTACCTGCCATTGAAAATATTCTGAAAAGTTTCTCTGTTAGTCTGCAGGTCATGTGACCAAACCAGCTGAAAAGATGAAAAGTTAAAACACTCAACAGTTAAAACTTGAGATGAGTAAAAAGTCAAGTTAAAATGTTAAGTTTTAACATTTTAACTCAACAACCTCTACCTAACAACCTCTGGTTGGGTAACCCAAAGATCACTGGGTCTAAAAAGATAAAGTCTCTGAGAACATTTCTTAAAAATATAACCACTGTTTTCAGCAAAACAGAGCTGACTGTCCAGGAATGACCCGAGGTATTTAAAATTAGCCACAGTTTCAACAGGTTGGTCATCGAGTGAAACTGGAACCACTTTCAGGTTTTGTTTATCATTTAATTAGCTCTACTTCCTAAAGGAAATGAAAATGTATGGTGTTTTGTGAGGGACTTTATCTTTTAAGGTTCCACTAATGCCAGAATTAATAATAAATAATAAAGACGTGGTCTCTGATTTAGTAATGCAATTAGATTAGTTGTGTTACCATCACCACGCCACTAGAGGCAGTCAGACCTGAAAAGATGCCACTAAGCAGCAGATTTAGAAGTTCACAGAAAGCCACAGAATCTGTTAAAAACTGTGAGCTGCACTGAAGTAAATAAAACAGAGAAGTTCAAATACATGCTGAGAGTGAAAATCCTTCCTAAAGATGAAGATATATCACAGATTTCAAAAAATTAATAAAAACGGGAGACCGTGGATAATATAGGAAATAGCGCCCCCTTCACTTCCGGAGTGCAACGGTCCCATTTCCAAATAAGGTCTGAGACTGACAGCGGTTCGTCCCGCCCTTCCTGTTTGCTGCAGAGAGGTGGACTTGGAACCAGGTGGCCTATTAGACGCAGAGTGGCGGGGCTTACACTGACCTTTAGGGTCAGCGAAGGTAGGTCTCCAGCAGCGGTGTGAGGATGGAGCAGCGCGACACCACCTGCTGGTCTTGGCTGGTACTGCTCCTGAAAGCTTTCCTCAGGTTGATGTCCTTCAGGGACACTGGACACTGATGACAGAGGTGATGATGTGTTCAGGTGTGCGTCCCCGGCCGTTCCCCGGACTTCCCACCTTCCTCCATGGTGGAGTCCAGCTGCGTAACCTTTAACCCCAGCGTCTCCACCCTCTCCTGCAGCCTGCTCATCCTCAGGTAGAAGCTGCTGGCCTCCAGGAAGAGTTCCCCAAAGATGTCCTCTGCATGGCGGCCTGGTCAGCACCAGGGTCAAAGGTCAACAAGGCAAGATGAGATGTCAGAATCAGAACCGGGTCAGAACCACTCACTGAGTCCTCCCAGCTGCTTGATGATGGCAGCCAGGTTGTTCCGCTCGGCTCCTCTCGGTTTCGGCTCTTTCCAGCTGGTCGGTAAACTCCGGCGTCTCTGATCTTTCCAGCTTCCCGGGAGAAATGATGTCAGACTTCCGCGTCGCTTCCGGTGGAGAGAGCTCATCCAGCTGAGCTCATCCATTTCGTTTTCACCATCAGCTCCACTGCAGTTCCTCTTCTGACCGACAGGGGGAGCCAGGCGGAGGAGAAATATTCATGATGAAATCAGAGATTTTACAGCTCAGTGTGTTTCTGATTCAATAGCAGAGCAGAAGATTCACTGATGAAGATGATGAAGATCCCAAGCCTAGCTCCTGAAAATCAGCCCCACTGCATGATCATCCCTCCACCAAACTTTAGACACAGTGCACTCCTACGTTCAATCAATCTTTATTTTATAGCCCTGTTACACAAGAACAGGCAAAAGCAGTGAAATAAAAGAATTAAAACCCAATGAAACAGGAAGCAGCAGAACCTGACAGTGAAATGACGGATTGTGTTTTCTATAGATGGGCCCCAGAGGAAGCATAAGAAGGGCTTGGGTCCCAAAAGGGAACCTTGGGGTACCCCAAATTTCAGAGGAGGAAAACTGATCTAACCAGACAGAAAAGACATTTAAAGGGCCAGTATTCTGTGTTTTCCAGCCACATGGTGCCATTTGTTGCCTAATGCAGTTGTTGTTCCCTTCAGTTGGTATAAAAATGTTGCATTGATCCCAAATGACTTGAGAGAAATTTGATTTTATAATTTAGCACCTTGAAATTGGGCCTCTGTCTGTTTAACAATTCCTGCTCTTTCTCTCCTCAACGTTTAACATTTTTTACCAGCGTTGCTCTAAGCAGCAGCTCCTGCAATAAACTCAGCAGATATTTACTAATTGCTGCTGGCTAGTCTGAAGGAGCCGCAGCTCTGGAGAGGAGCTGCGCCTTGAAGGCGGAGCTAGGTCCACCTTGGTGTTTTGCACAGCTGAAGGAAGGGATTTCTCAAACATGAACGAATCAAGGGAACACTCCAGGTTTGATTCTAACATGCTGGAAAGGTACAATTTTACACGATACCGGCCCTTTAAGTGCAGCTGGTCACTTCCCTCAGCAGGGAATCGAATCATCATTTGATTATCAAAAGCTTCTCAATAAAACTCAGTCTAAAGGTCAGAGAACCTGAATCTGAGACTCTAGAGATAAATCTTTACCTGACCTCTTCAATTTATTTGGTACTTTTACAAGAGTTTCTCTAGATGGGGTTAAAGGTCAAAGCAACCTGGTTCTTCTGTTTTGAAGGCCCAGAGGATGGAAATGTTCCTGGATCATGGTCGGTTAAGGTCAGACAGAGTTGCAGCATCAGAGTTCAGGTGGCTTGGTCAGAGTCTGACACACTCAAACTCAGAGCTGGCCTCGTGCGCAGCGGCCATGTTGATGAAAAACACTTCCTTGGCGTCAGCTGGTGCGGTGCCAGGCGGTGGCGTCTCCTTGCCACTGCCCGGGGTGGCAGCCTGAGGGCTCTGGTTCATCGGGGAGTACTTCTTTTCAGAGCGGTTCAGGGGACCTTTGAGTCTGGCTCCTCCTGCAGCACGGCGGCCGTGACCTTCTGCCTTTGGTCTGAAGCGCTTCAGCCTGACGGCATCTTTGGCGTTCTGGGTGCAGGGAAGCAAGATGGCCACGTCTTTACGGAACTTGGAGCTGAGGCCAAAGTAGATCAGGGGGTTGTAGAAGCTGGCGGACTTGGCAAAGAGGCGAGTGAAGATGCTGGTCAGGTTGGGTACATGGAAACCGCAGGCGGACCACATGGAGACCACTGCATAGGGAGACCAGGCCAGGATGAAGGCCGTGCAGATCACTATGGAGACCTGGAGGAGGAAACTGGAGCCGTTAGACCTGCTGACTCACAGAGACTCGGATGCTGGTGGGAACTCACGATGGTGACATCTCTCTCGATCTTCCTCTGCCGGTCGGTCAGGTCTCCGTTGGCAGAAAGGGCGTTGCCCCTCTTCACCGTGTTGATGATGGACACGTAGCAGAAGAGCATGATGAGGACCGGCACGAAGAAGCAGAAGACGAAGATGGAGATGATGTAAGACCGGTAGACGGCAGAGTAGCTGGCTTTGGACCAGTCGATCTCACAAGTACCGTACCCCCGATCTGCAGAGCAGCAGCGGTGAGGGGCAGTGCCGGAAGTGGGTTTGGATCAGAACCGGGTTCCTACCTGTGTAGCTGCCCCAGCCTAAGAGCGGCGCTGCAGACCAGAACACAGCCGTGACCCAGATGCAGAGCAGAGAGACGAAGACAGAGCTCCTGGTGATGCGATGAGCTGAGACACAAGACAGAGCTACAGGGTCAGAAGCATCTTCCAACCGAGATTCTGAAAGTACCGAGATGAGTGACCTCTGGTGGAGTGGCACCCTTTAATGTAACGGGTGAAGCTGATCACCGTCAGGGTGTAGATGCTGCTGAGACCAAACACCAGCGTGAAGAACCCGTCCACCTGAAAGAGAACCACAGAGGAGCCCTTTCTACCTAAAGCAGGACAGAGGAGTCCATCTGCTCCAGTAGAGATACCTGGCAGGTCCAGACGGAGGAGACAAGGTGGCTGCTGTCCTGGAAGACGTTGAAGATCTCAATGATGCCTCTGGAGTAGCCAAACACGGAGATGCTGGCATCGGAGACGGCGAGGTTAAAGGTCAGGTAGTCAGTGGGCTGCAGAGACGCTCTCTGTCTGAGGAGGACAAAGAGGACGATGCTGTTCCCAAACCAGGACATCCAACCTGGGGACAGAGAGGACAGCGAACCCACCGATCAGGGTCAGTCAGCACGCTGCAGAGGACAGTGAATATTGGACCAAGGTCCAGAAGGTTCTGTAGAACCTCCAGAAGGTCCAGAAGGTTCCTCTGGTCCAGAACCCACCCAGCAGCAGGAGGTAGACCCCGATGATAGTCTCTCCCTGGTCAGATAGAGGGGGGTCCCTGCCCCCCCCTGTGCTAAAGCTGTGATTCTTCCAGGCGGGTCCGGTTCCGGGTCCAGGTCCGGCGGTGTTGCTAAGGGACATGTTGTTGTCTGCGGTCTGACGGTCCTCTCAGCAACGGCTCTGCTGGTAATCTGAGGTAAATTTAGCGGCTGATCCTGGTTCAGCTCCCAGCTGGCATAGAACCAACGCCCAGCCGGGGAGGTCATAGGTCAGGTCACCATGGAAACCAATCTCTGATTGGCTGGATGATCAGGTGGAGCTTCCTGTCTGGTTCAGAAACACCTGAACTCAGATCAGCAGCAGGTTACTTTGCTGAAACGTCTTCCTCCTCCTCCTCCTCCTCCTCCTCCTCCTCCTCCTCCTCCTCCATGACTTCTATCTGCACCGCCATGCCCTCGGACCGACCGGGTTCACTGGGTTAAGGGTTACGATGGAGAGGCGGGTAAAGGGACAGGATCCATTCCAGTTAGTAAAGCTAATGCTCCACAAACCTTAACCACCATTAAATAATAATAGGAAGAAAATTCATGCAGATTAAACTGATTAAAATTAAAATTTGATGGTGAGAGAAGATCAATAATATCAACACTCAGATACAATATTTAGAACATAATAACACAGGAAGCAGTGATTTTTGGGATGATGAAGAGTCAGTAGAGCATATTATGAAACATTATCAAAACCTTGAAAAGATTAAAGAGAGAAACAAATTGAAGAGTTGGAGGAAAAGAAATGCTCTCCCTTTATACAGTGTTCCCTCGTTTTTCGCGGGTGTTACTTTCCAAAAAGATCCCACGATCAGCGAAATCCGCGAAGTAGGAACCTTTATTTTTTAACAATTATTATACAATTGTAACAGAGTTACAAATGTGTTTTTTTGTTAAATTATTATTTCTTATTCATTTTATATTGAGAATTTGTGAATTTTATCTTATTCAGTTATTTTTATTTATTTTGTTGTTTTTGCCTGCGGGGGTCGCCCTTCTGCTCTCCGCCTCGTTTGTGTTTCCTGGGCTTCCGTAGTTTATTCCAGCCCTCGTAGCTCCTCCCCTTTTCCCTCAGAGCGTTGTTCCGCGCTGCTGTGGAGCCGGAGTGCAGGGAGAAGGAGTTGAGGAGGTTGTTCATTTGTTTTCCCTTCTTCCCCCAGAATAAAAGAAATAAATATCTGGTTGAGACCCACCTGAACGACTTCTGAGACTCATTGATGCCACCTGTTGCACAATGAAATACTCCATAATACATTTAAAACAAAGAACAAAACCTTTTTTACAGGGCCAAGCATTTTTTAACAAATAAAAGTACTGTATAAACGTTTTTCTTTCTTTTTTTTTTTTTTTTTACAAATAACTACTATACTGAAAAATAATAATTTTAATCATCAATACGAAGTGAAGGCTTCAAATTGCGGAGATCAGCACCGCCCCACAGCGACCCGAGTCATTGAACTAGAACGAGAAAAAAAATGATTATGAAAAAAAAATACAAAGTGCAGTTGGACAAATAGTGATTCACCTGCATTTCACTGCTCTTCTGACTCCGCTCTGTCGCGTTGTTGTCTCCTATAGCCCGCGGTGCAGGTGTGTTTGTTCGGGAGAAGAACATAGTTATTGGTAGTGTTAAGGAAAATGATTAATTTTAGTGCTTAATACAGTTAATCTACGACATGTGTAACAGTTATATTCAATACTCTTATTTGGAACAGGTTTCTTCTGAGCATGTGGGAGCTGAAAAGCAGGCATCAGACAAGCAGGGCCCTTTTCCTCCCCCGCTGGCACACAAGGCAATAAAATTTACATTCCGATTGGGGGAAGAGACTTTTTGGCGCCAGGGATCTTCCGTATCAGACAGCGATGAGCACTAAGTGGTCCGCCCTTTTGCTTAGACAAAAACCAGACACCTTGGCCATAAATGAGGGGAGTTTCCAAGTTCTCTGAGTGCTGAGGGAGTTTCTAATAGGTCAAAGAACGGAACGCCTTGGCTGCATAAATTAAATAGGGAAACACCTATTTGCTATAAGATTACGTACACTTTAGCACGCAGAGAGAGAGAGAGAGAGAGCGGCCGCTATTTTTTGCCTTTTTGTCTTTGTTTCGTGTTTGTCTGTCTTCCCCTTTGTCTGTCTTTATTTTTATGAGAAAAATGCATATCTCTGTTCCTCTGCAGTTTTGTTGTTCATTGCTTTGTATGGAATTAAACTCTGTGATCTGTGACGTCAACACGCTTTGTTGTTGTTTCGTTTTAGCAGCACGCAGTCGCTGCACGTCGCCCACGGAGAACGTCACTCGCCGAGGATCCCGGGAAAAATTAAAGAGGAAGAAGGAGCCAAACGTTTTGTCCAAAGCTAGCATTAAATTATCTCTTTTTTAACAGTAGCTGTTGTTGCTCTTTTTTCTTCTGGGCAAAAAGGTTCTTATAAAAGGTTCTGCGACAGTGACCATCTTCCTCTGCCTTTTGGGCCCGACTGCAAGTGCTTTGTCGGTGCAGAACATTTTGTCGACATTATGGGTTTTACAGAAACTTGAAATTTGCAAGAGAATTTGCTAACTTAAATCTGGCAAGCTGTTTTACGTACGTGTACATATTACCCGCAAAGTTATTGACACACAGGTAGACAAGAAACTGAGAGACTGTTTAGCCAATCAGAATGCAGAACACAATGCACGATGCAAATCCGCGAAGCAGCGAGACCATGAAAAGTGAACCGCGAAATAGCGAGGGTTCACTGTATTGGACTTTCTTTATTATAACAATTATTACTATTACAATAATGTATCATAGTTATAATAAATTCGTTGATTTATTATTACAACTTTATTTTTTTGGTTATGTAAAGTAGATGTTAAAAAAAACTGATTCACGCTCCTCACCTATTGGTGGCAGTAATGCAGCATTAAGTTGTTTGTCAACCACAAGAAGACGAAGAAGAAAATTCACACAGGAAGTGCTGCGGTCTGTTGCTAGCGACGTTGTTAGCTACGGGTGTCCGGCCCGAGAGCTCGGAGCCCCGGGTAGCGAACCTAATCTGTCCAGAATGAGAACTTGGAGCGCCGGAGAACCGAACTGAATTTGTCCAGAATGAGAGGTGAGAGTCCCGGGAGACTGCCTGAACTCTGCCCAGCCGGAGGGCTCTGAGCCGGGGAACTTAACCGATCCCGTCCGGCCAGAGAGCGTCGAGCTTTTGGGAGAACCTACACCCATCGTGGCTTCAGGACTACCGAAGGCAGGAAGGCTGACCGCCGTGATGGCGACCAGAACCGGGGCAGGTAACGGCAGTGTTGCGGTGAGCTCCGCGGGACCCGAACCGACCGCTGGACAGGAGACGGACGGCGAACCTTTCGAGGACCTGGAGTTCAGCACCGAGGTGGTCTACAGCGGCTCGGATCAGGACTCGGAGTCCGGGGACGACGAGGACGCCGTGGGTTCCGGCGGGGACCGGAGGGGCGTGAAGCGGGAGCGGAGCGAGCACGGTCAATCTGGCCGGTCCTCCGGGGGCCCGAACCGGGCTTACAGCGGCGGAAACTCCGCGCTGTCAGGAGCCAAACCCGGGAAGAAGACCCGAGGGCGGGTCAAGATCAAGATGGAGTTCATCGACAACAAGCTGCGGCGGTACACGACGTTCAGCAAGAGGAAGACCGGCATCATGAAGAAGGTGAGTCCGGAGGAATTCACGGGAAACCCCCGGAGTTCAACACATCGGTCCCGGTTCTCTGACCCAGTTCAGAACCCGGTTCTGGACCAGTTCGTTGATGCTGGTCATGTCACCGTCAGCTAAGATGGTGACCAGATTGTCCAACCCAGAGACACCTGAGGAAAAACAGACAGGTGTGTGGCGGTTCTGGGTTGGGAATAAATCAAGAAATAATGCTGATCAGAACCGGGTCAAGTTCTGCCCCGTCTATGGTTCTGACCCGTCTCTAGTTCTGGTTCTGACCCATCCCTGGTTCTGACCCGGTTCTGGTTCTAACCCGTCTGCAGGCCTACGAACTGTCCACCCTGACTGGGACCCAGGTTCTGCTGCTGGTGGCCAGTGAGACGGGTCACGTTTACACCTTCGCCACCAGGAAGCTGCAGCCAATGATCACCTCGGAGACGGGCAAGGCGCTGATCCAGACCTGCCTCAACTCGCCTGACTCGCCGCCGCGCGCCGACCCGTCCGGCGACCAGCGCATGAGCGCCACCGGCTTCGAGGAGACCGACCTGACCTACCAGGTGGCCGAGGCGGACGCCGCCGCCGAGGGCGCCAAGGTACGGGGGAGACGGATCGCCGGGTCCGTCCGGGTCCGTCCGGGCCCCAGTTCTGTTCACGGCGTCTGCTCTGTCTCGGTAGGATCCGGTGAAGCCGGCCTTCGGCCCGCCTTCCTCCTCTTCCTCCGGCCCCCTGCAGAGCGGCGCCCCCTCCTGGCAGCCTCCGGCCTCCTCCAGCAACGGCGCGGTGCTGAAGACTCCTGCAGGAGTGGTTCTCCCTGGAGGACTCACCTTGATGTCAGGTAGGAGGGTGTAGTCTCTTCTAACCAATCAGAAGCAGCCTGGCTGCTGAGACATTAGACAGGAAGTGATGCGGGTAGACTCCTGTCAGGTTCTGGATCAGATCCTGTCTTCTCAGCGTCAGGGTTCTGTTCTCTGCTGTTAACGTCGCTCTGTGGCTCCGCCCCCTCCCTTCACCTGTCCACAGGTGCCCAGCTGCCCCCTGGCACCCACACCATCCCCCTCAGCCAGCTGCAGGGCCCCGCCCCCGCGCTCCAGGCTCCGCCCACTCAGCCAACCACGCTGCTCCGCCTCCCCGCTACCGTTTCTCTGACAGGTCAGCACAGGCTCCACCCCTTTTCTCTGAGTGGCTCATGGTAACAGCTTAAAGGGTTCTTATCGGTCCAAACCAGCTGAGGTCGCAGGATTTGGATCAGAACCAGAAGCTTCTCATCTGCTGAAGCAGTTTTTTTTTCTTCTGGTATTTGTTTTTTAAAAATTTTTGCAGATCTTTATTGAGATACAGAATACGTAACAGTACAAATTGTGGTATAATATCCGCCAGGGGTTACAAACATTGAGACAATACATCACCATAACGTTACATAAATAACATAAAGAGCATGTTTTAATAGCTTTGGTATTGGTGGAATTTTCAATAGTTCTGATATATTGTTTGACCTCATTTTCAAACATGGAAAGAAATGGTTTTTAATTAGCATAAATGCATTGTGAATGTGGCATTTGGCTAAGAATATCATAAGATTAAGAATATAAAGATGGTTTTTTTTGTTATTGGGTAGTCAGTGAGGCCAAACAATACATGTTCAAGACAAAGGGAGAAATCTGGTTACTATGGGTAACCCTGGTAACTCTGGGTAACGTTGGTAACTTTGGGTAACCCTGGCAACCCTGGGTAACTTTGGTAACTCTGGGTAACTTTGGTAACTCTGAGTTACCCTGGTAACCCTGGTAACCTGTGTAACTTTGGTAGACAGAGTACCAGGTCCTGCAGGTTCTTTGGGGATTTGTTTATGGTTGTCAGATTATTAAAATGTATTATTATAAAGTACTTCTCTAGTGTTAGAATTATTGTAGGCTCCTGACCTTTGACCCGTTCTGGCCCTGCTGTCTCTGGTCCATGTGGACTCAAGTGTGATTTTGGTTCTGTCTGTTCTGCAGGAGGCGGAGTCTCTCAGCAGCTGCAGACCATTCAGGTTCAGCCCAGTAGTCAGCAAACATCCAATCACAGCGGCTCTGACACATGCAGCCCCGCCTCCTCCACAGGTAACCCCTCGCCCACAGGCAGGTGTTCATAGACGAAAAGACTTTTATTGTGACAGGGCTCTGACCTGCTTCCTGTCTGTGTCTTGGCAGCTGGTCTCTCTGTGGTCTCTTCTTCCTCCTCCACTTCCTCCGCGGCGAGTCACATGATGTATCCTGGTGGTCCCACGGTGATGTACGCCACGCCCAGCCCCTCTCTGGCCGACGGCGGCTTGGCCGTCCTCAACGCCTTCCCCGCCGGCCACACCCCGTCCCATGACCCAGGTACGATCCGTTCACGTTTGGGCCGGGTCGGAACCAGAACCAGAACTCTGATTGGTCCCTGCGGTTCTGTGTGACAGGTGCGGTCCAGCAGGTCTTCCTCACATCTCTTCCTCCGGTTGCTGCTCAGATCCCGGTTTCTGCTGTGCAGCTGCACCCGGTAACACACACACACACACTCTCTGCCCCTGTGGTACCGGGTCGAACTGACCCCAGAACCAGAACTCTGACGGCTGCTTGTTTGTCCAGATGGTGATCGGTGCGCCCGGCGGTGGCGGCGGTCTGGCAGAGCTGCAGGTGGTCAGTCTGGACGTTCATCAGTCCAAGGAGGACTGAAGGTCATGTGACCTCATCACCCGTCGCTCCTTAGTGTCACATGATGCAGGTTCCATCTGAAGGAATCCTTTCCACTGGACTGATGACTACGTAAATTATACAGGAAGTTTTCAAAATAAAAGCCTCGATAGAGGCTGGAAAATGATGTCATCATGATGTCAGGCCGCCACAGACCTGAAGGTGAGCAAACTTTATTTACACACTGCTGTTTGACGGACAACATGCCTGAAACCAGCAGCGACCCAGTTCAGAACTGGTTCAGGGACTGGGAGGAAACGGTTCTGATCCGGTTCTGACTGCTGAGTGAAGAAGAGCAGCTTCACTGATGATGCAGCAGAATGGATCAGTGCATGGTTCTGATAATTCTTCTCTGGCCCGGTTCTGACCCAAACAGCTGATCAGGTTTACATGAAGACTGTTGTTGTGTTTTTACTGAAACGAATAAAGTTTTTATTGCTTCTGGAAACTTATTCATGCTCTTCTGTTTGTTTCTTCTTCCAGGCTCTGATTGGTTGTTACTATGGTTACCAGAGAACTCTGACTCGGTTAATCAAAGTTTAGCCTCAGCTAGCTTAATGTTGACCTTTGACCTAATTTAGAGGAACACCAAAGGCAGAACTCAGTGCTGGACCGGTCCTGGCGATCCGACCCCGGACAGGCGGACATGTTAACATAGATAGTCACCAGGTAGATTTGCTGTGCAGATGAAGAACTTTGCATTCTAGATGTAAAGACCCAGGATGGAGCTCAGCTGCTCTGGTCAGTCAGCGTAAATAATAATGAACTTTTGTAATAGTTCATTAGGAGACATCTGTGGAGCGGGTTAATATTTATTTAATAAAGAAAGCTACATTATTCAACTGGTAGAGACTAGTTGATTTAAACATCCTGAGATTTGCATATGAAATATTGCAGAAACAATCTTTAAATTGTGAAATGTTCAGTTTGTTCCTCCCGACCCCACTGGGGACCAGAGTGTTAGAAAATGGATGGATGTTCAGTTTGTTTGCTTTGATGTATTTTTCATTATAAAAGCGCACAAAGGAGCGTTTTAGCAGATCCTTCCTGCCAGCAGCTGTTGGACCATCACTGCTCCCAACAAAATCAATAACTTTACATCCCTTCTGTCATTTGCTCTTATTTGCTCATTTTTTAAGCATTTCTGCTGTTATTGCATATCTGTTTTGTGTACTACACTTATATGCTGTTCTGTAACCAGTATGTATTTTTTAATGTTCATTACACATGAACATTGTGTCCATTTAAGTCATCCCACCCGGTAGCACATTCCTTGAGTTTGATATTTTTATTTCTGATAACTGTACAGTGTTTTTAAGTTGTAACATCGTACACTCTTTGATCTTTGTGTGAACTTATATCTGACCAGAATTTCGCCACTGTTGGGCAAAAATAGCTATTTCTATTTTAGTGTTACACAAGCCTCTGTTTCCTTCCCAATATGGCCGATTCGTACGTCCCGCAGCCGCGTTATGATTTAGCCTGCTTAAAGTTGGCGGCAAGATGGTGGAGAGAGCGGCTGCCTGATAATGGATAATGAGCTCTGTGTGGCAAGTTCCTTAAATAAGTAGTTGCATGGTCGTAGGTTTGGGTGTGGACGGCCGTGACATGTCACGACCAATATTCAAGGGATATAAAATAGTCCCGACCAATTTTTGCCATATTAATAAAAAAAAAAAAACATATGTATTTTTTAACAAAAACAAAATACATAAACGAAAATCTACATGATTAGTTTAATATTTCAATATACTACGCAGTGGTAGCATTCATTTTAAAATTCGCTGTTATGAACTATGACGACCCGCTATTGGCTCACAGAACTTGGATCTTCGTTCTCTGATTGGCTGCAACAGGCGGCGGCCAGCTGGCCTCACGCGGAGCGGAAGCTTGGTCCATGGTGCTGACAGTGAACGCGTCTCCTTCTGAGTTTCACATTTATTATGAGTCTCCATGTCGCCACCAAAAAAGAAAAGGACGACAGACATTAGAAGTTATTTCGCTACCTCGGCTGTAAGTACAGTGAGGGGACCCATAAGTTAGATATCTATCACGCAACGCATTTGTTGTAAAGTCCGGTGTTTAGGTCAGCACTGAATGTGAGGTAGAATAGGTCTGTTAATTATGTAATATTTTTCACATAGGATGCTCAGACAGCAGAGCAGAACGATGGAGAGGTGGCTGCAGCTTCAGGTGTTAGTTCTCAGATATGTAATATACTGTGAAATTATCTCAGTAAATATGGCATTTGAAGTGTTAGTCTTAAATTAAGTTAAGCTAGTGTGAATACAAACCAGGTTACGCTTTGTTTGCTCTATAGGAGGCAGTCAGTGTGAGTGCCAGTGACCAGGGAAGTCAAGGCAGCAGTTCCCTGGACATGGGGAGTGCGCCGTACCAGCCTGATGTCAAATTCATTGTCAGTAAGTTGTAAGGTCCCACCAAAACTTAGACCAAACCTACGCCCTTGAGTAGTTGAACATCTATGAACAGGGCCGGCCCAAGGCATAAGCAAACTAAGCAGCTGCTTAGGACCCCAGGCTGATTTTTTTTTTAATATATATAATAATTTCTACAGTATGTCGTAATATCAAAAACACACAATTTCAGTATGAAGTGATTTGTTTGTACAATAATGTATGTAGAAATTATTATTTTATGGTTAAAAAGAAGGGGGGGAAATTGCTCTTGAGGCCCCCTGGTGGCCGCGGTAGGTACCGCACGCTTCGCCGGTATCGAGCTGCGGATCAGAACATCCAAAGGTCCAAAGGTCCAAAGCTCCGGTCAGAAGTTAAGTTAGCAAAACTATGTCTCAGAAAAGGACTGATCCTTCAGGGAGGGAGAAAAGAAAGGAAGAATAGAAAAAGCCAAGATAAAGGTTTGTTTTAATGAGCCTTGCTAATGTAATGTAATGTAAAGATTAGTAAAGCTGCTAACAGAACATTAGCTTGATAGCGGCCTGGACCGGTCCAGTTCAGCAGCCAAACATTTATGCTAGGGTCTCTATGCTAGAGTTTAAACTTTAAATGAGTTGATTCTCATGGTGGCTCTGGATATTTCTGAGCTATTTTGGCTTCAAACCGTGTTTAATAAGAATAATTAAAACTTGTCAATGTTTGACGTTGTTAGCTAAATGTTTTTCCGTCAGGCTACAAGCTGCTACATGATGAGCTGCTCTATGTTGTTTGCTGCTGAGCAAAATCATTTAGTGGCTAAAAAAAATATTATTTTTTACATCAACTTCTAAGTTATGAGAAACTTCTGTTAAAATCATTTGAAGGCTCAGAATCAGTCCGGTACCGGTACCGGTCCACTTTCTCAGGGGAGAAAGACTCACCTGGTATAAATTACATTTTAGATATTGGAGTAACGCTTAAGAGAAATGAATTTAATCAAAGAATGTCATGAATGTGTGTAGAGCTGCACCGATTGCAGTTTTCTGGCCGATCCCTGGTTACCGATCTTTAAAAGCCTGACCTGCTGATTTTGATTTTGGCTGATATGAATATTTTTTTGTCTGAAATGTTGCTAAATGTAGCAAGAAAGTCACTGAGTTGGTAACAGTGAGGTGAATATTGTTAGCTGTAAACGTTCAGACCTGGTGGGTCGGTCTGTCAGTCAAACGTCTCACTGCAGAGCAGAAGAGGACAGAGATGATTTTTAAACCTTTGCTGACGAAGATAAGATCAGATCCACGTGCAAGTGTCAGCCGATAATGATGCCCCAAAATGAAGGAAATCGGCTCCCATAAATCAACTGGTCGATAAATCAGTTGGCCAATAAATGTATCTTATATTAAACATGTATATAATGTAAACAGCACTGCCAGAGATGTAATAAGTTTATAGCAGGTGTGTGAATGACCTAATGATCGGCTTCTGATTGCAGCCGGTCCACATTGTTAGCAGAACTAGAGGGCCCCAAAACCACATTTGGCTTAGGGCCCCATGGAGGCTTGGGCCGGCCCTGTCTATGAAGTCCGGACTTAACACAAAAAAAGGTAACAACTTAAAGCGTCCAGTGATAATGGTAAAGATAACGTCAAGCAAGAGAAAAACAACGACGATAATGGCTAACAGCAAAGCTAACAAGGCTCTGCTAACACGACTACTGCAAAATATGGACACCGATGCCAACGGGACTAAAAATGCCCCAACATCACCATGTAAGGCCCCAGGACCACACAGGGAGACGAAGGGAGACGAGGAGGTTAGTTCAAATACATCCAGTGCCAAGATTTTAGAAGCAGCTGAAAATCTACAGAAAATGATGCCGAACTTTGGAGAAGAAATGAAACGGAACACGCTAACATTGCTAACATTGCTAAAGCGGTGGAGTTTATTAGCGCTGCAATTCAAGATTGTAAAAATAAAAATGAAAAGATGGAAAATGAGTTCGCACAACTTAAAACCACAAACGCCGAGCTGACAAAAGTCCAAGATTTTGAAAGAAAAGCGGCAGAACCAGAGCTATAAAAGAAGATTTAATCTGCGCATTAACAGCTTAACAGAGCAAAAGGAGGAAGATGTAACCCAGCTGTATTTGTCTATTCTGTGTTATTTGCTTTTCTGTATTGTTTTTACTTTATGGGTAGTGTCCCTTTAAGAGCCAAGTACGGCTTTACTTTACGGCATTCCAGTTATATTTGAAATCTCTGAAATGTATTGAATCATATGAATACCTGATTAATGGAATTGCCCACCAATGTATATTAATCCTAACATATGAATCCCCTTGTTGCTATTTTAGTTATTATTTTATTATTTATTTTTTCAATATTACCTTGTATTTCCATTTCTAAATCTGCCTCTACAGAGTTGAACTGTTGTAATTAGCTTAGTTGTTTGTCGTTACTTTTTAAAATAAAGTTTTTTTAAAAAGTAGCCTGGCAGCGACTCAGGCGAACAAGGAAAGAGCTGCTGTTAACTTTACTTAAATCAGAACATGGCAACGATGGATTTAGAAAGAAGTGACTGGAATAGTGAGGAATGTAGTGAGGAGGAAGAGATGGGTGGTCAAAATGAAGAAAAGGTGGGGAAGGATGGAGAGAAGCAGAAAGAAAGAGAATTGAGGAAAGTTCAGAAGAATTAAAAAATCCAACTGAATATTATAGTAATGAAGGAGAAGGGGTTCAGGAGATTGATCCACTTAACAAAGCGCATGTTGGAGAAATTAAATCCTTGAGGAGATTTTAATGCACATCATTCATTATGGGGAGATGGAAAAGTTGATTATAATGGTAAAGTTTTAGAAGATTTTTCAGGTAGTAATAATCTTGTATGTTTGAATAATGGTAAGAAGACAAGAATTGATACTAATTCAGGTAAGGAATCTGTACTGGCTTTATCATTTGTTTCTAGTTGTTTGGCTCCATTTTATGATTGGCAAGTTAAAAATAAATCTTTTGGTTGTGATCATTATATTATAACCAGCAATATAAGGATGGGTCAGTACAGAGTCCTGAAATGATAGGAGGAGGAAAATGGATATTTGGGGAAAATGGAATAACTTCTGTGAATGTAAGATATGAAATGTTCAAAATGATTTGAGTATTGAAAGTATGAATCAAGAGATCAGTCAGTATATTTTAGCAGCTGCTGAGGAGTTCAAAGACATCAGGGAAAAATAGGAGAAAGTTATTTCCATGGTGGAAAGATGAGTGTAGAACAGCAGGCAGAGAAAGAAATAAAACATTTAAATTGGTTAAAACATCTCTTAACTTTCAACATTTAATTGAATATAAAATATCACAGGCAAAAGTAAAAAGAACAATAAGAGCAAAAAGAATATATTGGAGAGATTTCTGACAAACTTGGTAGCAGTACAAAGATTGGGGAAGTTTGAGGAATGATTAAAAATGGAGGAATAGAAGAGAATGGAGTTATCTGATATTTAATAAAAACAATATAGTATCAATAAACGACAGGGAAAAGGCTGATATTTTAGTAAGCACGTTTGTGGAGAAACATTGGGAAAAATTGATCAGTTAATGAAATACAAGGAAGATAGAAAACTAAAAGGAAAAATGCTAAAGTTTTAAGAAGGAAGGAGAGTAATACTGATGATCTGATGAATTATCCTTTCTCTATTGGAGAACCGAAAAGAGCTTTGGGTAGAACTAGGAATAGTGCTCCAGGTTAAGATAAAGTGTGTTACATTATGCTAAGACATGTGAGTGACGACGTTTTAAATAAATGATTAATTTTGTATAATAAGATTTGGAAAGAGGGGAGACTGCCTTGTAAGTGGAAAGAAGCCATTGTTGTTCCGATAAAGAAACCTGGGAAAGATCCTAGTAATCCTGGAAACTACAGACCGACTGATTTAACGTCTAAACTGATGGAAAGGATGGTGAATGAGATTAATACAATATTTGGAGTCAAAATATTTAATTGCTCCTTATCTGAGTGGCTTTCGTAGAGAAAGAGGAGAAATAGATCCTGTTTTATGTTTAGAAGATGATATTAGAAAAGCTCAGATTAATAAGGAAACTGTTGTTGCTGTGTTTTTTGAGGTAGAAAAAACATATGATATGTTATGGAGAGAAAGATTAAGGATTAAATTACATCAGATAGGTATAGGAGGTAATATGTTTAATTGTTATGGGATTTTTTATGTGATATTCAAGTCAAAATAGGATCTCATGTTTCACAATCATGTAAAATAGAAAATGGAAATCCTCAAGGAAGTGTGGTAAGCCCAACATTATTCTCAGTTATGATTAATGATATTTTTAAAGAATTATCAATTAGTTTTGGCAAGTCACTTTTTGCTGATGATGGAGCAAAATGGAAAGGGAAAAAATGTAGAACATCTTATTTTAAAACTTCAGGAAGGCATAGATAAAGTGGGGGTTTAAATTTTCAATCAAGAAGACAGAAGTAATGTTTTTTACAAATAAAAAAATTGGGCTTGGTAAAAAGTTGTATTTATATGGGAAAGAGTTAGAAAGGGTCGACTGTTTTGGGTTTTTGGGAGTAGTTTTTGATAAGAAACTAACTTAGGAAAATCATATAGAACATATTATGGAGAAAAATAAAAAGGTTCTTAACATTATGAGGCGTTTAGCAGGTTGACATGGGGAGAAAGTTTTCAATCACTTAAAAATGTTTATGTGTCACTAATTCAGTCAAGAATAGATTATGGGAGTGTGGTGTATGGTTCAGCGGCTAAAACTAGATTTAAAAAAAAGATTTTATTCAAGCTAGAGCATTGAGAATTAGTTTAGGGGCAATTAAATCAACTCCAGTATGTGTTTTACAAGTAGAATCAGGAGAAATGCCATTAATTATTGGATACATTTAAAAGGACATAATGAAGATCATCCATTTAAGAAAGTATTAGAAAATTGTTGGGAAAGAGGAAAGGAACAAATGAATAGTTTTGGGTGGGTTGAGGATGACAGAGCAAAAACATTTTATGTATATAACAAAGAATTTAGTCCAACAGTTTTGTGGCCTTTGAGACCTACATGGACATGGAAATATATTAATATAGACAGATCACTATCAAATATTAAGGAAAGAAATATAACAGATATTTGCCAAGAATTTTATAATCAAATACAGAATAAATATAATGATTATTTGCAAATTTATACTGATGGTTAGAAAACCCCCCAAAATGAAGCGACTGGTATAGCAGCAGTGATTCCTGAATTAAAGATTAATATTTCAAAAATAACATCTAATTATCTCAGTATACATGCAGTAGAATTATGTGTTATATTACTGGCTTTAGAATGGGTGGAGGATACTAATATAAATAAAATAATAGTTTGTAGGGATTCATTATCTGCATTGTTGAATATTGGAAAAGGAAGTACAAATAATCATCAAAATATATTATATGAGGTTATGGCTGTTCATCATAGATTATGTGAACAAAATAAAAATGTAATATTATTTTGGACTCCTGCTCATGTGGGTATTTTGGGTAATGAAAGAGCAGATAGGTTGGCTAAGGAGGCTATTAAAAAAGAAGATATTGATATGCCAATAAAGTTATCTAAATCTGAAGGCAAAAGTTTAGTTTTGAAAAAAAGTAAGAAGATATGGAAAATTAGGTGGAATAATGAAATAAAGGGAAGACATTTATATAAAATACAAAATACAGTTGATGTAGTAAAGATTAAAAGAATTAACAGGAGGGAGGAGATAATTATAAATAGAATAAGAACCGGTCACAGTTTTTTAAATGGAACTCTTTTTAAGATGGGGAAACATCTAACTGGTTTATGTAATTGGTACGATGCTGTAGAAACGATGGAACATGTTTTATTAGTTGTAGAAAATATGTAAATCAAAGAAGATTATTAAAAACGGAATTAGGTTTTAATAGGGAATTGAAATTGAGAATGTGGTTGATCAGTTAAATAGTATTGAGGAGAAAAAGAAGATTTTTCGTTTTTAAAATAATACTGGGATCATTATGAGAATTTCAGGTATAGAAATTAGGACCCAACAGATGGCAGTAGTGCAACAATAATGGATGCAAGCTGCCGTTAAAATCTAAAGAAGAAGAAGAAAGAGCAGCCTAATCCTTTGGTTGGGAGATAGAGTGTGACGTGAAAGATTTTGATTTATCATCTATAAAAATGAGTGAAACAGTTCCACTATCACCGGTCCATCCATCTCTGTTTCATGAAATCATTGTGGATTTATCTTTGTTGGAGAAGAGGAAAAAAGGAAATATTTCAGAATCATACTCAGTGCAATCATATTTAGAAAATAAATACTTTGATTATGTTCAAGTGTATACAGATGCATCTAAAAGTTTAAGTAGCAACAATGGGGTGTCGTTTATCGTTCCAGGATTTAGTATTAAAAAATGTAAGAGGATTTCTGATGGCGTCTCAGTGTTTACAGGGGAAATGATGGGAATAATTCTGGCGTTAGGATGGATTGAAGAGGTTCGTCCTCTGAGAAGTTTAATTTGTTCTGATTCAAGTTCATCATTATATTCAATTAAACATAATCAGTCTAATAGTAGGCCAGACCTTTTATTTGAGATTCAGTTAATACTTTATAGAATTCAGGCCATGGGATTAATTGTCATTTTTACATGGGTTCCATCGCATATAGGAATAAAAGGAAATGAGTTGGCAGACAAATATGCAAAACAAGCTTCAAAAAACAGTTCCATTGAGATACTGATTCCTTTTAGTAAAGAGGAAATAAAATCTATTATAAAACAAAAGGTTAAGGGAAGATGGCAGAAGCAGTGGGAAGAAGAAAGAACTGGTAGATGGCTTTATTGTATTCAAAGGTCAGTTGGTGCAATGAGGGCAACAGAAAGAAGTAGAAAAGAAGAAAACATTATATCCAGATTACGATTTGGTCATACAGGTTTAAACAGTACACTATTTAAAATGGGGAAACATCCATCAGGTAATTGTGATCTTTGTCTTCAAGAAGAGACAGTAGAACATGTTTTATTGTTATATGTCCAAAGTACTCCGAGGAGAGAAGGAAATTAGAATATAGGCTTCTAAAGAATAAGTTACAGTTAAAAATACCAGATATTTTGGGATATTCCTCTTCCTCTGAATATTTATGTTATGTCATAAAATTTCTTAAGGAAACTAAACTGATAGAAAGGATTTAGTGTTTTGTTTTTGTTTTTGTTTTTTTTTAAGTTGCGTTCTGATCCACACTCCATACCAGTAGGTGGCGGTAATGCACACCATTAAGTTGCTTGCCAACCGCCATTAAAAACAAAAAGAAGAAGAAAGAGCATCCTGCTTTACGTTCCGTATTACGTCATCTAGGCGACACGCGGGCTAGTCTTAGCAGTTAGTAGACCGTTGTGGCTGCTCGTCTTTTAACCTGATTCACCGAATTTCAGCCGAAGCAGAAACCCGCATAACGATGGCTGCTGCCGGGGTACAGGGCAGGAAGAGGCTCCTAAAGGAGGAGGACATGACCAAGGTGGAGTTTGAGACCAGCGAGGAGGTGGATGTTACCCCCACCTTCGACACGATGGGTCTCCGGGAGGACCTGCTCCGCGGGATATACGCCTACGGTACGATCGGGGCTGGCCTGCGGCCTGCGGTGGAGTTAGCTCGGGATGCTAATGCTAATGTTCTTCCTCTGGTGAAATTGGTCAACCTACAGGAAATCGAACCTCTAGGAACCGGGTTAAACACGGATGAACCGCAGATATTCTGGTGGAAGGAAAAGTTATTAATTTGTGTGGACCCTCTGAGGAGGAGGGTGAGTCGGAGAAACTCGCTCCGCTAACATCGCGGTTCGGACAAAACGCCGTTTGGTCCTGGGGGTCGGAGAACAGGGGCTGCTTCTGCCGATAATCAGGGACCGACTCCCGGTAGCATGTTGGGACCAGCGTCGCTGCTGTGAAACTGGCAGAAATTTAAACGGAGTCCGGCGGGAACATCGCAGCACTAACAGACGGAGGCAGAGCGGGGCTCCCGGTGCAGCTAGCATCAGGACGCTGGGAGCTAACGCTGCGTTCAGCCGTTTCAGCTTGAAAGGAGAAAAACTGGCGGAGTTTGTTTGTTTTGGTGCTAACTAGCGTTAGCAGCGACAAAATATTTACTGTCCAGATGTTAAAAGATGCTAGAGCACGGTGTGGACCAGAGACTGGACCTAACTGGTTCTAGTCTTGGTTCTGGTCCTGGTTCTGACCCGGTTCTGTGTTCCAGGCTTCGAGAAGCCGTCGGCCATCCAGCAGAGAGCCATCAAGCAGATCATCAAAGGCCGTGATGTCATCGCTCAGTAAGCCGCCCAGCTCATCACCGGCGCCTCCCGTTGTCATGGTGACTAACGCCGCTCTCCACTCTGTGCAGGTCTCAGTCTGGGACGGGGAAAACCGCCACCTTCTGCATCTCTGTGCTGCAGTGTTTGGACATCCAGGTGAGCGGCCGGGTTCCGACCCGATTCTGCTCCGGTTCTGTTCCGACCCGGTTCCGACCCGTTTGCTCTCTCTGCAGGTGAGGGAGACCCAAGCTCTGATCCTGGCTCCGACTCGGGAGCTGGCCGGACAGATCCAGAAGGTAGCTCCGCCTCTTCCGTCCTCCAGGTGAGTGTTGTCTGCTGCGCGCTCTGATTGGCTGGCGGTCTCACCTGCGCAGGTGCTGCTGGCGCTGGGCGACTACATGAACGTCCAGTGCCACTCCTGCATTGGTGGCACCAATGTGGGCGAGGACATCAGGAAGCTGGACTATGGGCAGCACGTGGTGGCCGGCACGCCGGGACGCGTCTTTGGTGAGTCTGGGAGGGGGCGGAGCTTCGGCCGAGGCCTCGCCCTCTCTGACCCGTCACCTCTTCCCGCAGACATGATCCGGCGCCGCAGCTTGAGAACCCGAGCCATCAAGATGCTGGTTCTGGACGAAGCCGACGAGATGCTGAATAAAGGTGGGTGAGGGAGAGCCGTTAGCACGCTAACTGCTGCTAACCCCATGCTAACTGAGACTGTCCCTCCATGCTAACCCATACTAATGGTGGCTGTCCCCACGTAAATCCTTCCATATTAATACATGCTAACGACAGCTAGTCCCTCCATGCTACCCCATGCCAACGGCGGCTTATCCCTCCATGCTAACCGATGCTAGCGATGGCTATCCCCTCATGCTAACCGCAGCTAACCCCTCCATGCTAGCCCATGCTAACGGCGGCTGTCCCGGCAGGCTTCAAGGAGCAGATCTACGATGTGTACCGCTACCTGCCTCCTGCCACCCAGGTGGTTCTGATCAGCGCCACGCTGCCTCACGAGATCCTGGAGATGACCAACAAGTTCATGACCGACCCGATCCGGATCCTGGTCAAGCGGTGAGTCTGAAACCGGGCCGGTTTCGATGATTTGGCACTAGAACTTTGGGTCCAGACAGAAAACAGAAAAACTGCTTCCTGTCTTTATTGCAGCTGGGTTGTTGCTGAACTCTGATACAGACCAGAACCGGTTCTGGTCCAGTTGGAATCTGTAGATGAGTGATGGGGTCAAATCTGGTTAAATGAAAAATATCTGTGTAAAAACAATAAGTTGCTTCCTGTAAAACAAAAGGATTCTGTTTCACTCAGTTTGCAGATTATTTCTCTGCTCCAGGTTTGATGGTTTGACCCCGTGGTCTTAAGAGGTCATTAAATCCCAAAAGTTTTTTACTGCGCGCTTTTATCCCCTGCTGACCGTGAGACGATCAAACCAGAACCGGGTCCAAGTGATTGATGTTTTTGGACCTGCCTTAGTAACGAGCTCTGAGCCGCGCTGCTTCCTGCTGCGATGGCGGTCGTTCCATCAACATGGCGGTTAGCCGAGAAAGCTGCTATTCCTACTGTTGACCCAGAACCGGTTCCAGCTCCTCTGGTTCTGGAACAAACTGAGAACCTGAGATGATCAGAACCTGCTGGTTCTGTTGAAACTGGACTGACCCAACCTCCTTTCCCCCAGTGATGAGCTGACCCTGGAGGGCATCAAGCAGTTCTTCGTCGCCGTGGAGAGAGAGGAGTGGAAGTTCGACACCCTGTGTGACCTTTACGACACGCTGACCATCACACAGGCCGTCATCTTCTGCAACACCAAGAGGAAGGTCAGACACACACACGCTGCTGTTGTTGTTTAGTGGTTGCCATGGCGACCAGAGAGCAAAGAGGGGAAGAGCTGAATTTCACTGAGGCAGAAGCTAAAACATTTCTGGTTGCCACGTTCCTGTTTCATCCAGAAATTGGGCTCATTAAGACTTTTGTTTACCTTCCCATTCGTAGTCGCTAGCAGAGTCGCTAGCAGAGTCGCTAGCAGAGTCGCTAGTGACACGTGGAGCAACATCTGGAGATGTCAGCATTATTAAATCAAAGCGCTGAACGTTGAACAAGAAAAACACTTTTTTCTCACTGTGTATGTAGACTACTCCACAGGCAGACTCGTTGCCATAGCAACTGACGCCACCAAAACACTGAACCATTTCCACACAAAGAACAGAATATTCAGTCTGTTGGGTTTCAGGTTTGATGTTTATATTGCAATTGTGATGAATTAGCTACTGGTGCTATTAGCTAAGCTAACACTGTAGTGCATTAGCCACTGGTGCTATTAGCTAAGCTAACACTGTGGTGCATTAGCAAATTTTTTTTTTTAACCTAATTCCACAGCATGTCTACACATTGTGGGTGTCAAAGTCAAGCTAGCATAACTGAGCTACTTCCCTCTCCCTTGATATTTTTCCTTAAGTTTTTCCTGACAACTACTGTAGCGCTTTGCTACAGTAGTTGTCATACTGTAGCAAAGCGCTGCATCCCGTTGCTTTGATATTTATTTAAAACCAATGCTAGTCATTGTTAGCCAGCAGCTTTTTGACCTCACGCTGCAACGGATCCATAGAATACTAATGAAGTGCCCCCTGCAGGTTCTAGCGGCATACAGCATCAGTATGGGCCAAAGCCTGATGGGAAATGTAGTTAGCTTGTTTCTGCTGCAGGTGGACTGGCTGACGGAAAAGATGAGGGAGGCGAACTTCACCGTGTCGTCGATGCATGGAGACATGCCCCAGAAAGAGAGAGAGTCCATCATGAAGGAGTTCAGGTCCGGCGCCAGGTGAGACTGGGAGGGACTGGGAGGAGACTGGGGGAGAATGAGGCAGACAAGGCGAGACTTGTAGACCCGTCCCCACTGACACGTGTCCCCTGTATCCCCAGCCGGGTCCTGATCTCCACAGACGTGTGGGCGCGTGGACTGGACGTCCCCCAGGTGTCGCTAATCATCAACTACGACTTGCCCAACAACCGAGAGCTCTACATCCACAGGTAGGCCGCGGCGCAGTGACCCCCTGGACAAAACATTATGACCGCTGCAGAACAGGTCCGAGGTTCTGACCCGTTCTGATTGGTCACCTGACCCTTCGTCTCTCCCAGGATTGGCCGGTCGGGTCGCTACGGCAGGAAGGGCGTGGCCATCAACTTCGTGAAAAACGACGACATCCGGATCCTGCGGGACATCGAGCAGTACTACTCGACCCAGATCGATGAGATGCCCATGAATGGTACCTGCCCGTTTCCATGGCAACAATGATGGCTCTGCTCCCGTCGCCTGTTTCCATGTTAACACTTTATCTGGTTTTCTTTGCAGTGGCTGACCTGATCTGACCTGATGACGTCACAGCCCCACCCCTTCCTGTTTACTCCTCATTGGCCTCTCAGTTGCTTTCTGTTTTACCTGTCCAGGTGACGTTCGCTGTTGAACGTCAGCCGTTTTTGTAAATAAATTTGCTTTGGATTCATGTATGTTGCTGATATCTTGTTTCCATGGAAACGCTCCACAGCCGCTGTGGGCTAGCAGCAGCGCCCCCTGACTGCAGGAAGAGGAACTCGACGCACAGCCAAATTTGTTGAAATATTTTTAAACAGAAAGAAAACAATCAAAAATTCAGATTTTATGAAGAAACATTGAATGCATCAGAGAGGCGGAGCTCCGTGGATTTGGCTTCGCCTCCAAACATTTTAACATGTAAAAACAATACAAACTTGAGTATTTCATTTACAGGACAAGAAGCAACGTGCTGCTAGCAGGAAGTGATGTCATTGTGTTGGAGGGACGTAGAACCCAACATCAATCAGGAAGTGACTTCACAATATTGGAGAAAAGGAAGTGATGTCAGACTGTCTGGGCGCAGGAAGTTAGAGCTGCTTCCAGCAGCAACCGATCAGATGAAACTTCCTGTATGTGAGCCAATGACCAGAAACGGTTTACAAAAAAGTGTTCTGATTGGTCCATCGACAAGGTGAGCTCTGTGGGCGGATCCTACGGCTCTCTGCGGATGAACCAGATCTCGTTGCGGCGCTGCGGCGCTCCAGGGTTGTCGTACACGGCGACCATGTAGCGGTCACCGTGGACGCCGGGGTCACCAGGGTCGAGCAGCTCCCGCAGGACGCGTATCTGCCAGCCCACCGTTTGCTCCGTGGTCGTCCCATAGAACGTCCTGCACGCAATCAGAGGGTCAGGGGCGGGTCAGCTGACGTCCCGCTGCAGAAGGGGCGGGGCTTACCTTGCAATTACTCTAATTGGCTCCCGGTAGGTGACGCTGATGTCGGGATCGAGGGAGCGCAGTGCGCTACTCTGGAACTCGGAGGGAAGAAAGAACGCCGTCTCCACACTCTTCTCAAAAGTTTTGCCGTCCTCCATCACCTGGATGCTGCTGACCACAGGTACGGTCATGCCCAGGTAGCGCCCTGCGACCACAGAGACGCTGTGATGTCATCGGTCGCGCCAGCCGACAGGTGTGAAAGCGGGACCTCACCTGCAGAGTTCTCCTTGCAGATGAAGCGCATCAGCTTCATGAAGGCGAGGGAGATGCTCTGTTCGTACAGATCCTCGCCGCTCCGCGAGCCCACCCAGAACCCGGCTGGGTACCGCCGCTCCTCGTACAGAACCTCGCCCATCTGCACACACACAGGCCGTCACCATGGCAACAGCTACTCAGAACCAGGGGTTCCCGTTAAGGCCTGTACCTTCTCATGGCGGGCGATCAGGACGAAGGGCAGCGGCTCCCTCTGCTGGCGGTTCCGGGTCATTTCCTGGATCGGCCCAGTCATTTCTGGAACGCAAGGAAAACAGGCCTCTGATTGGATGAGTGTTTGGCCCCGCCCCCTCAGCAGGCCTCTGATTGGATGAGTGTTTGGCCCCGCCCCCTCACCTGCAGGGACAGACACCTGGTGGGTGCTGGCCACCGCCTGCCAGTGGCTCAGCAGGCCTTCCTCGTCCCCCATTGGCTCGGTGTTGTCGGTGATGTCATCGTCCAGCTGCTCGTCGTCCAATCCCTCCAGGTCATCCAGTGAGATCAAAGCCATGACGGCAGCGGACCGGACCTGCGGACCGGACAGAACCAGAACCATCAGAGCAGCCAATCAGATCCCTCCACCTGCTGCAGAACACCTGACCAACAGGGGGCGCCATGCAGACGACCAGGACCAGAACCTCTGGGTTCTGTGAGCCGTTTGGACCAGAACTTCTGGATCGGTTCTGCTGAAAGGACCTTTTGAGTTCTGAGCACAATAATCTGTGACGTCACGAGATATGAAACGCTCTTTAATGTAAATCGCTCTGACGTCACACTCAGACCTTTAATGTAACCCCCCCCCTCCCGGCTTGAACCGGTTCTGACCCGGTACCGTAGTTTCGCCCGTGACACGTTTACTATGTCAGCACAAAACCTGGACCGGTTCAGCCGGACTGGATCGAAACAGAAAGTAGGTCACGAGCGGAACTGGTCCAAACAGAACCGAACTCGCTGCGAACTCCGTTCTGTGATGGTTCCGAGATTCTGCTGCCCCTCCTGATTCTACAGGCAGACAGAGCCGGTCCAAACCCGAACGGAACCGAACCGGAGCGGGTTCTGTACAGATTAGCTCTGTTAGTAGCAGGTTCGGATCAGCGGCAGCACCGAATCGACCCGAACCGGACCGCCGCTGAGCCCGGCCCTGGGCGGGATGGCTTACCGTGTTCTGGTCGCACCTGTTCCTCAGGTGAGTTCGGAGCTCCGACGGTCCAAACAGTTCAGAAGCTTCTCTTCTTCCGGCTACTGGTCTGCGCCAAGACTTTCAGAATAAAAGCCTGATGACAGCAGCTGAGTTTCGAACTGATCTGAGTCGAACCGAACCAAGCGACCCGTTTGTAGACATGACGTCATATCATAGCAACAATAATAAAGACTTTAATCCTGTTTTTATTTTTACTGTTTACTGCTCAGAACCAGAACCTACTCGGGATTCTGCAGGTCGAACCGAACTGGGTTCTAAGTTCTGCTGTTTAGAACTCCAGTAGCGGTTCTGCAGAGACAACAGAACCGAATCAGAACCTAACGACAACAAGCTACGGGTGATTCTTCATCATCTTGGATCACGAATAATCAATCAGCTCAGCTCCTCTCTGCAGCCGACCTTGTAGAACCAGGACCGATCCAGAACTGGTTCTGTTTGGGCTTCAGACATTGTCAGCTGATTTTTTTGTTTGTTTGTTTTTTGGACCTTTATTTCTCCAGAACCTTTAACGGGTCGGAAGTTCTACTGAATCCATCTGGTTCTGTTACAGACAATTTCAGTTTGGGTCGACCAGAACCAGAACCAGAGGGCGGTCCTGCCTGCAGAAGAACCTGGTGCTTTATAACCCTGCAGAGCCCTGGTGGTCGGGTTGGGACTGGTACCGGTACTGCCTGCTCATCTCTAGATGATCATGATTGGACCTGTTTCCTTCTGGACTGGGTCCACCAGAACCAGGAGTTCTCAGGTTCTGACCCGGCTGACATTCATCATCTGGAATATTTAGATGAAAACTGAAGCTGGAGGGAAATGGAAAGTTCTGGTTCTGGACTGGTTCTGACCCATAATACAGCTACTTAAACCCATTTAGTTGCTGTGATGGTTCTGGAAGCCCAGGAGACATCTGCAGGTTCTGGTTCTGTTGGACCAGAGGTGATATTCATGCTGGGTTCTGGTTCTGATTCCAAATGGTCAGAAGGAGCGACATCAGTCGGTTGTCCGAACCAGAACCGGTACACGACCCTGGTTGTGGGTCGGTCCAGATCTTGGTTCAGTTGCTCATCTGTGGTTTCAGAACCCGTTAGACTTCCTGCAGGTACCAGAGAGCAGGTCGGACCTGATCCAATAAGGCGGTGACTCCGCCCCCTTTTGGTGGGAGGAGCTTCTCCAGGAGGTGCTGCTGCTTTTGGTCCAAACAGAACCGGGTTAAAGTTCAGAACCTCAGCTTGATATCAGTAAAATCACTAAACACGATTTTCCTGCAACATAAATGTTTATTTTGATGCAGTTATCAGTTATTATCGATTATTATCAGTTATTATCGGTTATTATTACTTGCTACCAAGGTGGACTTGTTGGTGTCGGTCACCAGCACTCTAATTTGAACTCTAATTTTTAGATGTCAGTTTTTTAAACCAAGCTGCCACTCACAACATGGCGGTGTCCGCTTCTCTGCGCTGCTGTTTTTATAGCCTGTTGCCATGGCAGCAGGCTCCTGGCTGTTGACCTTGATGCAGCTCAGATCTGAACAGCGTCAGCAGAACCGGGCCGCTCTGAGTGCGCTCTGTTGGCTCAACACGACCACTTCCTGTCACAGCTGATCAATAATATCCTCATTATCAATAATCAGCTGCAGAAACACTTCTGGTGTCAACAGCACCTGCTCCTCTTTGCAGTTATACCAGTCACCATGGCAACCATCCACTGTGTCCGGCCACATTAACATCGTCCTTGAGATGTGGGAGACATTTACTTTGAAAGTGCCATAAGGAAGTGGCCTCACCTGGTGGTTCCAGCTCAGTGACCTCCATCCTGCTGCTTCATCACCATGTCACACCTCGGCGGGGGGCCGACTCTGACTGGGTGCTAATTAACCACACACACACACACACACACCCACACACACACACACACACACACAGAGACACACACACACACAGAGACACACACACACAGAGACACATTCCATTGATTTCCATTCATTTCTACAGAATAACTCTAACCAAAACTCAATTCACATCTTAGTCCTAAATCTGACCTTTGACCCTCTTGTGGGGACCAGGCTTCGCAATTGGTATTAGTATGTCAAGAAAATGGTCCTCACAAAGTATTACTCACACACACACACACCCACACACACACAGTCCCCCCTCCAAGGTGATCTGAACCCGCGGGTCGATTTGAGCTGATGGAGCTTCGGGACGATGATCAATACCTGCTATGGGGAGGAAGAGGAAGAGGAGGGAGAGCTGACAGGAGGCAGCTTCTGTCCCGGTGGAACCTGAGCTGCTCTGGGGCTGGTGGAGGTTCTGGTCCAACTGGGTGGAGCTGGATGTTAAAGGATCCACAATTATTTCTAATAATCAACTTTATTTTGGAAATATTTATTGTAGATGTCAGAACCAGTGTTGTATAGTAACGAAGTAAAAATACTTCACTACTTTACTTAAGTATATTTTGGAGTACTTCATACTTTCCTCGAGTATGAAAATTTTTGATGACTCTCACTTTTACTTCACTATATTTCCGAACTTAATTGCGTACTTTTACTCCGATACATTTTCAATGTGTGGTTTAGTTACTCGTTACAAAAAAGCGCGAGAGAAACGCAAGTGTTTTGACCCCACCTACTGATTAGCAAGTAGCAAGTAGGCTACCGAACAAAGTGGGTAGCCTGCTTGCCTGGGCTGGTTCATCACCACCAATAGGATACACCTGTTTCGCTTCTCCCATTAAACACAAAGCAAGTCTCGCAATCAGCAGCAGCCACATGGAGGAGGAGACGGAGACCACAACGACTGCAACTACGTCGGACACGGCTCCAGGGGAACCACCAGCTGGTGATGAGAGCCCATGGCCTTATTTAAACACAATACACTCTTTTGTGGGTGTTAAAGATTCGTCGTACCGCATGCAGTTTATGTTATTCCTGCCCGAAGATGTGGAAATTCTATCTTACAAAAACTCCCCGTCCAACTTGAAGAAACACATCGAGGTAACGTCTTATGAAATGGTTATAATCCTCCTGTTTCAGTAACTATAGCTTGGTCACTAGGCACTATTGTGAAATCTTGACCATAAATGAACTTTGTTTGGCATTGTTTCAGTTCCATACGTGGTGTATTTAGCTTAGGCCTAATGTTGACTGTAGCAGGCTACCTAGACTCCTCTGTTCAAGGGGGGACAGAAGCCATAGCAATAGCAATTTAGACTAAATTTAACGAATATAGGAAAGGCATGCAAGTTCAAAACCAGGTTTACAGATGCCAATAAGCTGCATTTCCCTCCCAATTCTTTTTTTCTTTTGCATAATGACCAGTTGTGTGCACCACCTACTGACTGTAGCATTGACTGATTCACTGATTTGTGAAGTAGAGTAATCGTAACAGATCTTTTTCTTCATGTTGGCCGCATTTTCTGTACTATTTATTTTTCTCATTTTCAGCACTGACCTTACTTGAAGGGAAAACTTAAGGCTTACAAAAACTTTGTATTTTCTGTCCTGGAGGGTTTACTAAGAAGCTGGTTCAGTTGTAAAGCAGGTTAAGTTAACCTTGTGCTATAGGTAAAGCACCTAATTTTCTTAACTAAATGATGCCTGCAGGTATATCTATTAGCAGGTTTAATTTTGCCTGCACTTGGTTGTGTACATTATTTTAAGTGTATTTGACAAGTTTACCAAAATATAAAAAATGTCATTCAAACTGCATTTGCTTTGTTTTACTTTTTACTTGTACTTTTCATTACATTACTTGAGTACATCCATTTTTACAGTAATTTCCATACTTAAGTACAAGAAGTTTCAGATACTTTAAGACTTTAACTCAAGTAACATTTCAGTCAGTGACTTGGACTTTTACCAAAGTCATATTTTGGAGAGGTACTTATACTTTTACTTGACTCTGAGATTTCAGTACTTTATACAACACTGGTAAAAACTATACAGTAATACATCTGTAGTTTATTTAGTTTTTATAAATTTTAATAAAATATTGTCACACAAACATTGCCACATTATTCACGCTGCAAAGTATTCTGGGTAAATGACGTCTAATGGTCCAACTAAGAGCAACGTTATTAGCCTTTTTAATTGGACCCAGTAGGTGGAAAAAATGGCGACATCTATGGGTGAAAAATATAACAAAAGAAACACGGTACATTTTTTGTCACAAACAGCAATTTTTTAGTTTATCCACTTTATTCCTGGGAGGCTTACTGTGGAAACGATTATTAATCTTACTTCCGGCGCCCACCGGAAGTAGCAGTATTTTATTGTAATTTGTAGGTTTTTGGCTAAGAATAATTATTGCTCTGTCAATAAATCCCTTCTAATAGATGTTCTATAGTTACCAGAGGAAAACAATAAGGCCTTCATGAGCTCAAACTATTACTTATTATTTTACCTGCCATTGAAAATATTCTGAAAAGTTTCTCTGTTAGTCTGCAGGTCATGTGACCAAACCAGCTGAAAAGATGAAAAGTTAAAACACTCAACAGTTAAAACTTGAGATGAGTAAAAAGTCAAGTTAAAATGTTAAGTTTTAACATTTTAACTCAACAACCTCTACCTAACAACGTCTGGTTGGGTAACCCAAAGATCACTGGGTCTAAAAAGATAAAGTCTCTGAGAACATTTCTTAAAAATATAACCAGTGTTTTCAGCAAAACTGAGCTGACTGTCCAGGAATGACCCGAGGAATTTAAAATTAGCCACAGTTTCAACAGGTTGGTCATCGAGTGAAACTGGAACCACTTTCAGGTTTTGTTTATCATTTAATTAGCTCTACTTCCTAAAGGAAATGAAAATGTATGGTGTTTTGTGAGGGACTTTATCTTTTAAGGTTCCACTAATGCCAGAATTAATAATAAATAATAAAGACGTTGTGGTCTCTGATTTAGTAATGCAATTAGATTAGTTGTGTTACCATCACCACGCCACTAGAGGCAGTATCAGACCTGAAAAGATGCCACTAAGCAGCAGATTTAGAAGTTCACAGAAAGCTACAGAATTTGTTAAAAACTGTGAGCTGCACTGAAGTAAATAAAACAGAGAAGTTCAAATACATGCTGAGAGTGAAAATCCTTCCTAAAGATGAAGATATATCACAGATTTCAAAAGAAAATAAAAACGGGAGAAATGGACAATATAGGAAATAGCGCCCCCTTCACTTCCGGAGTGCAACGGTCCCATTTCCAAATAAGGTCTGAGACTGACAGCGGTCCGTCCCGCCCTTCCTGTTTGCTGCAGAGAGGTCCTTCTCACCCTAACCCTATTCTGCATGCAGCATGCTGTGGGGAGTAAAACCCGGACTGGAGTCTCATGACTATTCTATCAATCAAGTGGAATAGATTCTTTCACAAAACAATATTATGTGCTGTATTTGTTAGGCTTGTCCACAATGCCCAGTGGTCAAATGATGACATCGCTTAAGCCACGCCCCCTGCTAATGGGAAATGTCATGTTTTACTGTGAACGGTCTCTGTCTGACCCTTTTCACCTAATCAGAATGAAACTGACAGGATTTCCAATCCTGACCAGTTTTAGATGGTCATTTGGTGACATCACCTTAGCCCCGCCCCCTTCCAAAAGGAAGTCACCTGTAGTTTCGGTCTTTTTCTCTTCATTCATATAAGTTTAAACCTGAGCCAAGTGACATACAATAAGATGATGATGAATCTCTAACCAGTGGTGTCCCAAGTGGAGGCCCGGGTTTAACTCAGCTGCATCCAACGGTGACTCATTAGAAGAACATCGACCTGCTGAAGAGGAAGTTACCACCACCAGGGAGGAACTGAACCATGTGGGCGTGGCAGCATGGCGAATTTCAATCCCTCGCCGTTTGCATACGGTTGTCTGTAAATCATACATGAGCCATCTGATTTGCACCAAACTGGAGATGTTATGACCTTTGTTCACCTCTAAAGAGGCCAATGCTATTACATCTTTTAGCTAGCATTAGCTAGTCATCTTTCAGCTAACATTAGCTAGTCATCTTTCAGCTAGCATTAGCTAGTCATCTTTTAGCTAACATTAGCTAGTCATCTTTCAGCTAGCATTAGCTAGTCATATTTTAGCTAGCATTAGCTAGTCATCTTTCAGCTAGCATTAGCTAGTCATCTGTTAGCTAGCATTAGCTAGTCATTTTTCAGCTAGCATTAGCTGTATTGAACAGCTTTACCCAACTCACTCTGTTACTTTGGGGGGAAAACTGTCCAAAGTTCTTTGCGTTTTGCTGGTTTGCTGCTGTGATTCTAACACACCTGAGCAGCTCTGCACAGGTGTGCAGCGTCTTAGCGCTCATGTTGCGTTTAAAGGCGGCTCGGAAAAATAGCCGACTGCTGAAAACAGTGACAGAGGACACAGATATGGGAAGTGCAGAAGCCCCTACTGTATCAAATCCATACAGGAATAACAGACAGTTGGCCACTTATAGGTAAAAACAACAAACAGCTTGAAGTCCAGGGGGGCACGGCTGACTATGTGGGCGGCCAATGAACCTCAATGCCCCTCAATGCCCCCCAATACCCGCCCATGCCGCCGGGCCTGCCCTGAACCCCCCTGGATCTGCATGAAATGGTTTGTTCCTGGTGACGGTGTTCAGCAGTAGTCAGTGGAAAACAAGAACAACTGTGGCAGTTTCTATGCTGCTAAGAAAAATAATAAAATCAGGTTTTCAAAAAATAAAAAATAGAGAGAGGGAGAGAGAAAAAGACAAGAGTGTCAATTTGTAACCCAGTTTTTCTCCCAGAGGTGAGTAGACTGTGTGAGATTATCAACCATTTAGCATAGTTAGCTTAGCTACAGACGACTGTTTGCCTCCATTTCACTAGCATTTAATGAATTCAGGGGGGAAAAAGTTACTAACATATTAATATATTTAACTTGTCCCTGTACCTTTTACCACGTAACAACAGCTGAGTCGGTCAGCAGCAGCTCTAACCCGATACCAGCATAACCTTTAACCCCTGTTCCAGTGAAAAAGGTGAGCAACATTGTGTCCAATGACAAGCTAGTTAGCATCACTCCAGTGAGTCTATAGGGATTTCTCTGTCTTTGTTCTTTTTACAATGACGCAACAAAAACAATATATTTATTACTGACAGAAATTCAAACAACCTTTATATAATGATGATAAAAACAGCCTCCTGTCTGGACTGGAGGCAGTCCAAACAGTTTTACCTTAACTTGTGTTTAAATTATAGATATGTTACTACGTCCTCTCCTGAGTGAAATTAAAGCTGCACTATGTAACTTTTATAAAAAATACATATTTTTTTACATATTTTTTCAAACTGTCATTATGTTGTCGAAGTATGGCATGAGAGATGATTTGTGAAAAAATTACTTCCTCTGCCTTCTCCCAGTGTTCTCTAGAAACAACCAATTAGAGGCAACAAGGCGGGTTTTAGTGCCGTCAATCACGATCTCATGTAGCTGCTCATCTTTCCTCCCCATCGCTCTGTGCTATGCTATAGCTAGAACAGCCTGTTGTAAATGCTCAGTCTAGTTAGCATAGCTACCAGTGACAGCAGATAAACATTTTTCCTGTAATAATAAGTTGTTTTTCCACTATTAGCACATTTAGCAGTGAGTGAATGAGGTTCCTCGTGGGGAGAGACATTTCAGTAATCTAAAACTAATTTTAAAAAATGTAAGCAGCCTACTTGCAAACAGCATGCAGACTGTTGGATGTAAAATTCATGAGAAGTAAATATTGTGCTAGTATCCAAAGAAAGCGAGGCCGTTGCAAACCTTTAAAATTTGATTCCTTTTATGGGTCAAATAGACTGAAGAAATTGTAACCGCAGGGGGCCCCCAATTTATTTTTTTGTCATGGGGCCCAAGATTTCTGGCGGCGCCCTTGTGTCCAGTAGAGCTTCCTGTTTTCAAAGCCTCCTGCTTTTAGTAGATTCCTGTTTTATTTTGGAGAGTGTGGGGTTTTCTCCTCACTTCCTGTTCTTGAAGCTCCTGTCGGTTCTGTTTTATCTGGTCGGGTTTGGGGGGAGGTGTTGAGTTACAGGAAGCAGCAGAGGCCAGCAGGGACGCTCCTGAATTATTGATCGCTCTCATAGCTTTTATTTTCTTCCTGGGATGACGGCAGAAGCATTCACCTGAGATTTCCCAGGAGGCCTCAGTCACCCGGTCGCCACAGAAACAAGATAAAGCTGACAAGGACGAAGATGAGTCCAGTCGAGTCACATGACCCTGACTCTCTCCAACAAGAAAACACACCCGGACGCCCCCACCCACTAATCCCTCCATCGATTTGCAGACTCAGCGCTAATCTGGAGTTTCCTTCACAACCGAATTTCAAAATAAAACCACTGGATTATATCACCTGCTCATTAAGGTGCCTGTGCTAGCCCTATTTATCTCTGAGCCAAATATTTAGATTTGACACTAAATCACTTGCTGATAACCGGAAGTGGACCACCAAAATAAAAAGATGGGTCTTCATAAACCGTCATGTCTCCAATCATCATCGTTCAGCTGAAAACAGAACGAGTCGAGATGCTTCAGCATCTCACCAGCAGGACTTATGGAGGAGTTGGCTCAGCCTTTATTTTGAAAGTCCCCCTCCCTCCACCTATCTCAAAGTAAATTTCTATTTTGGCTAAACATTTAGCTCTGAGCTAACTGACTAGTTTGGAGATGAATATTTAGCTATCAATCAATCAAATGTTATTTGTTGATCACATTTCAGCAACAGAACAAAGAATCGAAACTTTCCATTTAGTCCCAACGAAAAATTATTAAACCGTTCAGTGATTTATAAACAACCAGTGAAGTACTGAAGAACCGGGTGATGTAGAACTAGGTGGTGTAGAACAGATTGGTGTAGAATCCGAGGGTTCCAGGATCCACCTTGGGGAACCCCACATGTGACCTCTGACCTTTTGAAACAGAAATCCCAGTTCTTCAGGTTGGACTGGAACCAGTTGAGTTCTGGACTGGAAAGTCTGACCCAGTTTTCCAGTCGGTTAGGTAACATGATCAGAACCAGATCTGTGGTTCTTCCACCGTCTGTGTTTATATGGATAAACTAGACCTTTAACTAGGCCGGTCTCAGTGCTGCGGTAACCATGGAAACCAGGTTACCGGAAACAGCTGCAGGTTGGAGATCCAGACGGATTCTACCAGGTTTGGTACCTGCTGCTTCTGAAACACCTGACCAGGTGAGATGAGTTTGTGATGAAGGACATCCAGACAGTGATTTAATGATTCATTATTTCTTCTGGGGTTTTATAATGAAATAGTTGAAATTGGGTTTATGTTGGATAAACAGTGGTGCTGGATTTAGGGTGGATGTGGAGATTAATCCTCTAATTTCTAAATAACTGGGATTATTGCTCTGAGCGAAATCCAAATTTAGTCTGAAACTTTATAACTTAACGCAGAAAGGCGGCGCAGTCTCTGAAAATATGACTTTGTTTTTTCCTCTTCAAAGAATTAAATAATAATCTGAATAATCCAGATTAACTGAACATGATGATGCGTAATCAGAGGGACTGTCGTTCTGTTGGACTGGACTCAGAACCAGCAGGTGGTTAGAACCTGTTGATGACATCAGATGGTGTTGTTGCAGCATCACCTGGACAGGTGTAGGTCAAAGTTCACTTTGGTTCTTTGATGCCAGCAGGAAGGGAGTCACTGGAAGTTTCTAGAACAATAATGACGCTGGGCTTTTATTGTGAAGGGCCGGCTTCCGGTGCAGCAGCCCACCTGCACGCACCTTGACGCAGCTCAGAGGCCAGTCGGCATGACAACGCGCTCTCCAGGGCAAACCGGGAACAGCTGATGGAGGAGGAGGATGGCAGCTCAGCATGTCCAGTAACGGAACCCGCGCAGACAGCAGAACCGCCGCTGGTTCGGTCCAGCTGCCGGCCATGGAGAGAGCGCGGCCCATCACGGTGAAGGTGTCCGCGGTGAGCCTGGCGCTCAGCTCGCTGTCCCTGCTGCTGCTGGTCACCGCCATCTCCACCGACCACTGGTACCAGACCGACACCCGCAGGCACAAGCAGAACTGCGACGGTTCCGACTCCAACGACCAGAAGAACCGGGAGATGCCCATCTACCACCTGCCGCTGGTGGACACCGGCGGCGCCGCGGCCCGGCAGCGGGACGTGGCGCTGATGAAGCCCGTGCATGTGGGCAGCAGGGAGGAGGAGCTGCTGGAGAACTGGCGGGCCATCCTGGGGATGGGCATCCTGGAGACGGAGTGCGGCAGGCCGCTGTTCTCCACGCACTCCGGCCTCTGGAGGAAATGCTACTTCAAGGGACTGGACCCGGACATCGACAAGCTGATCGACCGGGGTGCGTGAACCGCGCGCGCGCGCGTACACACACACACACACACACACTGATAAATGCACCACCGATGAGGGATGGATGGGAATGGTTAATCACGTGATCTACTGCTGCGGATGTTCCGTTCAGACACCTGAGCTTCCTGTAGGTGTGACGCATGATGACATCACAGGAGGTCATAGAACAGAAAGCTGACTGCGAGGACGTCAAAAGGTCCCCTGGTGACGTCATGAGGTCATCAGTCTGTGTTGAAATTGAACTGGAGTGAGAAGAAGCTCAGTTTGGACTCAACCCAATACCTGCCGGTACCAGTGAACTGGGAGGACTGGTGGAACTGGCAACCTGTCCATGGTGTCAGCAGTTGAGAGCTGGTTCTGGTTCTTCTGGTTTTTGTTCTGCTGGTTCTGATTCTGCTGGTTCTGGTTCTTCTGGTTCTTGTTCTACTGGTTCTGGTTGGACACACCACCTGCAGCTTTCCTCCAGCCTCCTGCTGTGACCCGGTTTCCCCTAGAGCTTCCTCTGGTTGGATGGTTTGTTCGGGTTCTGGATCTGATCCCAGTCGGACTCCTGTAGAACTCTTAGAAGAACATCCAGCGGTCCAGACGCAGGTTCCAGAACGATCTGGGTTCCAGATCCTGTCCAGGTGTTGAAGACGTGCAGCTGGATAATGCTGAGCTCTGACCCGACCCAACAGCGGTGGGCCAGGACGGATCAGAACCAGGGTCCTGCTGACCTGAGACCAGCAGACTGGGTCCTACCAAATGCTCTGACCCGCTCTGGACCTGGCAGAACCAGAACCACAGATTACATCAGCCTCCATTAGTCAGGTTAAAGCCATGCCGCATCACTACATTTCCCATGATGCACCTGCCACTCTGACCCTGATGGTTGGCAGGTTATTAGGGCGCTTCTGCTGGTTGATGACATCATCAAAGGTGTGTCTCACCTGTGTGTCTGCAGGTATCGCAGATCGCTGCACGGCTGTGAAGTACCACTTCTCTCAGCCAATCAGATTAAGAAACATCCCTCTGAACCTGACCAGGACCATCCAGCAGGACGAGTGGCACCTGCTGCGTAAGTACACACACACACACACACACACACACACACTTGTATGTTTGTTTCTGTATGTTTGCAGGGACTAAACATTGACTTCCATTCATTTCTAATATGAACCTGAAAACAGTTCCTGTAGGTTCCTGTTGGTTTCTGTGGCTCCTGTGGGTTCCTGTAGGCTCCTGTTGGTTCCTGTGGGTTCCCTTTGGTTCCTGTAGGTTCCTGTAGGCTCCTGTTGGTCCCTGTAGGCTCCTGTTGGTTCCTGTGGGTTCCCGTAGGTTCCTGTAGGCTCCTGTTGGTTCCTGTGGGTTCCCTTTGGTTCCTGTAGGTTCCTGTAGGCTCTTGTTGGTTCCTGTAGGCTCCTGTTGGTTCCTGTGGGTTCCCTTTGGTTCCTGTAGGTTCCTGTAGGCTCCTGTTGGTTCCTGTAGGCTCCTGTTGGTTCCTGTGGGTTCCCTTTGGTTCCTGTAGGTTCCTGTAGGCTCTTGTTGGTTCCTGTAGGCTCCTGTTGGTTCCTGTGGGTTCCCGTAGGTTCCTGTAGGCTCCTGTAGTTCTATTTCATCCCTACTGACCGCCAGAGGGCGGTGCTGAAAGCACTGAATGTTCCCTTCGCGCATGCGCCGTTCAGTAATAATATCAACAGAGTCACACCTGTGACATATCGGATGATCAATCAGAGGCTATATAGCCTGACGTCACCCGATGCTCTGTTCCTCTTTTCTTCTCACATGCGGTTGGCTTTGTATGGCATCGGCCTTTTGGATTTCTGGATCTTTCTCCGTCGTTGGACGCCCGACTGCCAGTTGGCCAGAGTAGCAGTGTATCGCCCTCCTAGGGCTGCGACGGATCTTCGTTCAAGGTACTGTTTGTTGGAGATGACAGCGTTTGGGCCTCCTCTCCCAATTCGCAGCTTCTAACCACTGTGTTTGTACACATGTTGGAGCTTAGCTAACGGTGTTAGCCTTTCTAAGATTTGACGTTTCGCTTCAATTGGTGACGGCAGCATTTTCGCCCCCTCTCCCAGTTTTATTATTCCACCCTTTATTCTGGACATAGCTGACGGTGTCAGCCTCATTTTGCTCTTTTATTGTGATTGGTGACGGCAGCGTTCTCCGCCCCGTCTCCCAATCGTAGTCTGCTCTGTCTGCCTGTGATTTGACTTGCTTCAGTTTTGGACATGAATAGCTCCCATTGTTGTGCGGATTGCGGGGCTGTGCTTCAGGCAGATGATGGTCACCACCTGTGCCCTGCCTGCCTCGGGCATGATCACCTGGCTGAGGCCCTGTCAGAAAATCCTTGCATGAACTGCAGCTACATGCCCCATGCAGTGAAAGTGGCTCGACTGGCCCAGTTACGCCCTGAATGTGGCAATGACCTTCCACCTTCTGGGCAGGTGGCCACTCCTAGACGCTCTAAACGCAGGACTGAGACCACAACCTCTGTGGCTCCTCCTAAGAAGAGGCGAGCTAAATCTGATCGGGGTCTTTCCACAAGGGTTGAACGATTGTCTGCGGAGTTAGCGGAGATGAAATCCCTTCTTCAGGCACCTCAGGTGGGTGCTCCCATGACTGGGTTCTCTTTCCCACCTGTGCCAGTGTTAGCTGTGGAGGACGGTGTGCTGTATTTGGCTGCCTCTGCCTCTCACTTTGGGAATGAGGAGGAGGAGGCACAGACGTCTTGCGCTTCGAAGACTGGCTCACACTCTTCGTCTCAGAGTGCGGCTAGTGGCTCAGGTGACAGTTCCATGCAGTACATCATGCATATGGCCTTGAGACGGCTGCAGCTGGATGTCCCGCAAGTGCTGGAGTCCGCTCCTGGCAGTGCCTTTTTCAGGCGCGGACAAGGCCCTACTCCCTTTTCTGTCCCTCCATCAGAGGAGTACCTCAGGGAGTTGCATGCTTGTTGGCGGGACCCTAGAGCCTTTTCACGTCTCTCCACAGATGGTCGGGTATTGGCAGCTATGCGTGATTCGGTCAAGGCAGGCTTGGATCATATGCCTGCAGTCGAACCTGCTGTTGCCTCGCTCATTGTGTCCCCAGATGAAGCCCTGCGTGATGATGTTCAGTGCCCGTGGGCTCAATATCGCATTACAGATTGCTTCCTCTGTAAAGCGTATAATGTTGGAGCTCATGCCGGCCACCTTGGCAATTCCTTGACACACCTCATGGTTGCCCTTTCAGAATACCAGTAGGGCAGATACAGCTATCGGCTTTAGCGACGCAGTGCTTCAGGCCTTTGCATTCATGACCAGAGAGCTTGGGCGTGTGATGTCCTTTCTAGTCCAGGCTCGCCGACAAGTCTGGCTGGCTCAGTCCACATTGACTGAAACATGCTGCAGGACCCTCCACAACGTTCCTGTGGTGCCAGGGGTGCCAGGGGAGGTACAGCAGAGACCCAGTAGGGACATTTGTGTGCCGGTCCGTCAACCAACCAGGCACACCCGGGCCACAGACTTTGGTCGCCGCCCCCCCAGAATCCCTATGGGTCGTGGGGAGAGAAAGTGAGGCTGCCAGGCCAGCCGTCCGATATTTTTCTCATCAGCAGCTCAGTTACTGGGCTGCTCTCACTGCCGATCCATGGGTAGTTGCTACTCTGACCCATGGTTACCGGTTATATTTCCGACGGCGGCCTCACATCTCACACCTGGTCAGAGTGACCGTCATCACCGACCCGGTGAAAGCTCAAGCCCTGGACTAGGAGCTTTCTGCACTCATGGCCAAGGGTGCAATCGAGGCAGTGGATCCTCTGCGGCAACCCAGAGGCTACTATTCAATGTATTTCCTCGTGCCAAAAAAGACAGGCGGATTTCCTCCCATTTTTGATCTCAGGGGACTTGATCAGTATTTAAAAGTCCTGCCATTTCACATGCTCGTGATGGCAGAGATTCTTTGGGCTGTGACAAAGGGAGAATGGTTTACATCAATTGACCTCACAGATGTGTACTTTCATGTACCTATTGCAGCGGAACATCGCCACTTCCTCAGGTTTGCCTATCGGGGTCGCCACTGACGGTTCTGTGTGCTCCTGTTTGGCCTCTCCCTTTCCCCAAGGGTGTTCACTTGGTGCATGAAGGCAGCTCTCTCCTCTGCAGGCCTGCGGCATGAAGGTTCTGCCATACCTCGATGATTGGCTTCTCTGCACCCCGTCTCGAGAGCATGCATCTCATTATACGAGTCGCCTGCTTGCTCATGTGTCTTGGTTGGGCCTCAAGGTGAACTTGGAGAAAAGCTGTCTGTTTCCATCGCAGACAACCACTTTTCTTGAGTTGCTTTTGGATTCTCCCTCCATGACAGCCTGCCATCTGTCCGGAGGGTGGACGACATTCTCCAGCTGGTGAGTCGATTCAGGCTGGGCAGGCAGCTTCCTTATATCGCCTTCCTGCAGGTGCTGGGCAAACTAACATCGGTTATTTGGGCCATCCTTGGCCCGGGGTCCTCCCATATGCCTTTCCGCCCCTTCCCTGATTTGGCCGACTCTTCAGAGTGTTCTCAGGAGGGCCACGGGATGTTGCTAGTGGCTCCGTATTGGCCGGCACGGCCATGGTTCCCACTTCTATGGAATCTGTGTCACGGGGTCTCATGGTGTCTTCTGGCCAGGAGGGATTTCCTGTCTCAGTTGGGGGGTCGGACAGGGCGTCCCGATTCCCAATGCCTCCGGCTGTGGATGTGGCCACTGGGAGGCTTAACCAGCAGCTGACTGGGTGTTCAGCTCCCGTCAGGCACACTATTTTGAGTGCCAGGACATTCTCCACTCGTCAGCAATATGAAAACAGATGGCGTCTGTTTTCCCGGTGGTGTTCTGCCCGTAATGATGATCCGGTCACCTATGCGGCACCCACTATTTTGGAGTTTCTTCAGGCTCTTCTAGATAAGGGCCGCTCTCCTTCAACGCTTAAGGTATATGTAGTAGCTATATCATCTAGCCATGCTGACACTGATGGCTGTACAGTGGGGAGCCATAATCTGGTTTCTCTTTTTTTGCGTGGTGCTCGTAGACTGCACCTGCCAATTTTTCCGCGAGCACCAGTTTGGGACCTGTCCTTGGTCCTCAGTGCTCTGTGCCACCCTCCATTTGAGCCTTTGGTTCAGGCGGACCTCAAATGGTTGTCATATAAGACTGCTTTTTTGTTGGCTATTGTCTCAGCTAAGAGGGTCAGTGAGCTACATGCTCTTTCTGCCAGCCCACCATGTCTCAAATGGAGTTCAGATGGCTCTGGTGTTACCTTGTGCCCAAACCCGGCGTTTGTCACTAAAGTGTTTTCTCATTCTCATTGTAACCAACCATTGAGATTGGTGCGTTTTCAGCCTACGTGAGGGAAACTGGTGATAGTTCTGAGTTACTGTGCCCAGTGAGGGCAATGGAGGCATATATTGCAGCCACTGCTGCTATAAGACTCTCAGACCAGCTGTTGTGTTATGGGGGCCCTAGATCAGGTTGTCCTCTGTCCAAACAGCATCTCTCCCATTGGATTGTGGATGTCATCTGCCACTCCTATGCTGCAGGGCGCCGCCCCCAGCCAGTCGGCGTGAAGGCACACTCTACCAGTAGCGTTTCCACTTCCTGGTCAGCCTGGAGAGGAGTTCCACTGGAAGCTATATGTGCTGCTGCGTCATGGGCTTCTCCAAGCACGTTCACTAGATTTTACAATGTGAATGTGGCCTCCTCCCATCCTCTGGACCAGGTTCTTTTACACGGGTCCTCTGGGCCTTCTCAGTGAGGTATGTGCTCAGGATTCCTTGTGACATCGCTGGTATTAGTCATTCAGTGCTTTCAGCACCGCCCTCTGGCGGTCAGTAGGGATTCATAGAACCGTAGTTACATACGTAACTTTCGGTTCCTGTAGGTTCCTGTTGGTTCCTGTAGGCTTTGGCCCCACAGGAACCAACAGGTTCCTGACACACAGGAAAATTATTCCTGCAATGCTTCAAATACATGGCACACACACACACACACACACACAATGTGAAGGTTACCTGCAGGCTGACATCACCTGAGTGATGTCACTCAGGTGATGTCAGCCTCCCATTGGCTGTACTGGAGCTCCTTAGTTCCTTCTTACTGTGTGTTGCCAGTTGCCATGGAAACATGCTAGGGTGGTTATGTAACAGAGGGGGGTGAGCAGGAGCCGGTTACCACGGCAACAATTTATGGGTCTCTGAGCCTCATTAGACACATTAGAAACTGAAGAAAAGATGTTTTCCCGGTCTTCAGCCAGAACCAGAACCAGGACCTGGTACTCTGAGAACTTCCTGCCTGCTCATGTAGTTTGACAGCACAGGTCCAGATGCTCACTGCTGTGTGTGTGTGTATATATATATATATATACGTATATAAATATATATATATATTTATATACGTATATATATATACGTAGAAGGAATATATATATATATATATATATGTATATATATATATATATATATATATATATATATATATATATATATATATATATATATATATATATATCTGGACTGAGATGTCTGATGTTGACATCTCAGTCCAGATAGATGACTGTGACATCTCAGTCAGACATCTCAGTCCAGAAATGTGCAGTCCTTGGCACAGCCAAGATACTGCGCAGAACCCTCAAGCTCCCAGGCCTCTGGTAGAGGACCCGAGCTCAGAGGATAAGAACCACCCGCGGTGGGTGAGAAGGGAATTTTTTTTTTTTTATATATATATATATATATATATATATATATATATATATATATATATATATATACACACATACGTGTGTGTTGTGTGTGTGTCCTCAGATCTGCGGCGCATCACGGCGGGCTTCCTGGGCATGGCGGCCGCCGTCCTGCTGTGCGGCAGCATCGTGGCGTCGGTCGGCTTCTTCTGGGAGGAGAGTCTGACGCAGCACGTCTCCGGCCTGCTCTTCCTTATGGCAGGTAGGGGGCGCCCCCTGCTGGGGCAGCCAGGCGCTGCAGCACACACCGGACCGATCAGACCCAGACACAGAACCACAGATACGATTATACACGGTCCATTAAAGAGTGATCTGTTCAGAACCGGACGGCGGCTAAGCAGCAGGTGTGATTCCAGCCAGGAGGAAGAACTTCCTGTTTGGGTCTCGGTTCTGTTTGATTTGCTGAAAGTCCTGAGGTTCTGACCCACTGAGGTTCTACTGGTTCATGTTCTGCTTTCAGAACCCAGGATCCTTTGTGTGTCCTGACCCAGCGTTGCTTCTGTCTTCAGGGATCTTCTGCACCATTTCTCTGTGCACGTATGCAGCCAGCGTGACCTACGACCTCTCCAGGAACCCGCCCTTCATCTACGGTCTCCCGTCCGACGTGGACCACGGCTACGGCTGGTCCATCTGCTGCGCCTGGGCCAGCCTGGGTCTGACCGTCGCCTCCGGCTGCCTCGGAACCGCCTTCCCTTTCCTCAGCCGGGCCGGCGCGCTCCGATCCAAAACAGCCCGTGAATCCTCCGTGTGACCTGCCGGTACCGGCTGCGCGACTTTGGACCTCAGGTGGACAGACTCACCTGTCTGTAGATCCTTTGTGTAGGTAGCGCCCCCTGGTGGAGGTGAACTAAGGAAGTGTTAACTGAATCCAGTTGGGCTCTGACCACTGCAAATTTTCAGGTGTTCTGCTATGATATCACAGGTGGGCGTGGCCACACGGACCGCGGCTCCTCACAGTTTCTCCTGAGAGTTTTATTTTGGAGGATGAGGAATGTTTTTCATTCCACTGGGCTCCCCACTGCCCAGGTCTGGACTTGTTAAAAATCACAGCTTGTTAACATGTCTGGACTCGTTAACTCGACTCGTTAACGTCTCTGGACTCGTTAAAATCTCTGGACTCATTAACTCGACTTGTTAACATCTCTGGACTCGTTAATGTCTCTGGACTCGTTAACGTCTCTAGACTCGTTAACGTCTCTGGACTCGTTAACGTCTCTGGACTCGTTAACGTTTCTGGACTCGTTAATGTCTCTGGACTAGTTAATATCTCTGGACACGTTAACGTCTCTGGACTCTTTAACGTCTCTGGACTCGTTAACGTTTCTGGACTAGTTAATGTCTCTGGACTCGTTAATGTCTCTAGACTAGTTAATGTCTCTGGACTCGTTAACGTCTCTGGACTCGTTATCGTCTCTGGACTAGTTAATGTCTGGACTCGTTAACGTCTCTAGACTAGTTAATGTCTCTGGACTCGTTAACGTCTCTGGACTCGTTGACGTTTCTGGACTCGTTGACATCTCTGGACTAGTTAACGTTTCTGGACTAGTTAATATCTCTGGACACGTTAACGTTTCTGGACTCGTTGACATCTCTGGACTAGTTAACGTCTCTAGACTAGTTAATGTCTCTGGACTCGTTAACGTCTCTGGACTAGTTAACGTTTCTGGACTCGTTAATGTCTCTGGACTAGTTAATATCTCTGGACACGTTAACGTCTCTGGACTCGTTAACGTCTCTGGACTCGTTAACGTCTCTGGACTCGTTAACGTTTCTGGACTCGTTAACGTCTCTGGACTAGTTAATATCTCTGGACACGTTAACGTCTCTGGACTCGTTAACGTTTCTGGACTAGTTAATTTCTCTGGACTCGTCTCTCAGCTTGATAAATTTGTGGATTCCAGGTGTTTCTGCTCCAGGCCAGGTCAGGTGACTGCAGGTGATCATCTGATTGGATGAAACAAACGTCTCTACTGAGCATGCTCAGAAGTTTCAGTCTGTAGGACGAACTGGGCCAGTGGTTGCTTAAGAACCGGACCTGCAGAATGGACCTGAAACTCTGCTGCTCCTGTCCAGAATTCTGCTGCTTGGGTCCAGTTCCATCAGAACGTGAAGGCGAGTCAATCGGACCTTACCGGGTCAATGGGTTGGTTGGTTCTGGTTGGAGAAGCCCAGAGATTGGTTCTGTGAACGTTGGACCACAGCCTGGATGTAAATACTGTAAATGTTCTGATCTGGTATTATTCTGCAGCCGTGTTCTGATAGTTCTTTTCATTCAGCTACTGAGCCACAAACTGGAAGGAACCAACCGGACCGAACCAGTTTCCAGGTCAGAGAGTTTATGGGTCAGAAAAAACAGAACCAGGTGCATTTCACTGACCACCCTGGTTCTGCCTGATCTATGGCAGAATCTGCTCCAGAACCCGGGTCTGGATCTAGCTGCTTCCCAGATGGAACTTCCTCAGAACCCAGTATACCGGTCCAGTTCTGTTCCTGTGGAGCCGGGTCAGGAACTCCTGGATCAGAACAAGATGCCTCAAGTCCATCTCAGCCGTCCAGGTTTCTGTCCTCATTGCCCAGAGACTCTCTGACCTGTTAATGTCAGCCGCAACCGATCCCTTACAGAACCTTGTGCTGGGTTCTGCTGCCCCACTGGGTTCTGCTGCCCTGCTGGGTTCTGCTGCCCTGCTGGGTTCTGCTGCCCCACTGGGTTCTGGAGGTGCCTCTGTATCCGCTGATGTCATTCTGAGATGTATCTGTAAATAAACGATGTAACGCCTCCATGTGGCTTCATGTTTTTGTTTCTTACAGTTAAAATGTGAGTAACTGCCTTTGACCTTCAGATGCCCATGACCGGACCGGTTCTTCTGGGCCTGTGTGCTACGTTGCAGAAGGTCGGGTTCTGTTCCCCCATTGGGCCTGCAGATGTGTGAAGTCAGTCAGTGTGATTTCAGAGAAACGTGGTTTCTAGAAGCTGCTGTGAGGATGATGAGCACCGACTCTTCCTCTCTCTGCTGCGGAAACCAAACCGCAGACAGGAGGACCGGTCTGACGCTACGACCAGTTCAACGCTGGAACATCTGCTGCATCCAGAGACCTGATGGAGGCCTGATGGAGACCTGATGGAGGCCTGATGGAGGCCTGATGGAGACCTGATGGAGACCTGATGGAGACCTGATGGAGGCCTGATGGAGACCTGATGGAGACCTGATGGAGGCCTGATGGAGACCTGATGGAGACCTGATGGAGGCCTGATGGAGGCCTGATGGAGACCTGATGGAGGCCTGATGGAGACCTGATGGAGACCTGATGGAGGCCTGATGGAGGCCTGATGGAGGCCTGATGGAGACCTGATGGAGGCCTGATGGAGACCTGATGGAGACCTGATGGAGGCCTGATGGAGGCCTGATGGAGACCTGATGGAGGCCTCCATCCAAATACCCTGTGATACTGACCGTGGGTCAGATTGTTCCAGTTTGATGAAGATCTATGGAGGAATCCACTGAACTCAAAGGTTAAAACTCTCAGTGCCTTATGGCTGCAGCAGGTGTTAAACTCAAGGCCTGGGGGCCAAATCCGGCCCACTATAGCTTTCCATGAGGTCCTGAACATTTAAATCCTGGGAGAATATCCATAACCTTGGTATATTCTAAAATGAGCAGGAGTTTGTCAGCGCTGGTCTAAAGAGTGAAGCAGGGAGCAGGTCTGAGATTAAACTAAAACTTTACTGGTAATCAGTATTTAACACCGAATCAGGGATGAAAACTGGGAGCCGAGCCGCAGCTCGGTACCAAACGAACCAAGGTTCCGACCCGCAGCTTCCCCTGACTGCAGTACCGCGGCCGGCCGGCCGGCCGCGCGCTCCCTTCATCAGTGACCCCGCTAATGTACGTCAGTGATCTGCAGACAGCGCATGCGCAGGTGAGCACCGTGTACGGCACCGCCACAGTGACAACAACAGCCGCCGTTTGGTCGGCGAGTGTCCGCCCGCCACTCGCCCCGCAGCCAGACCCAGACCCGGTCAGGCTTTCACACCCAGAGCAGGAGCTGCATGATCGCATCCACGTCTATGAGACCCGACGGTACCGAGCCGAGTCCACCGAACCGGCCCAGCTGCTCCCAGAGTCTCCGCTACGGTCCAGAGAGGCAGACACCGGCAGCTGCGGGCCGTCTTCCCGGAGAATCAGGGGATCCCCGCCGCTAGCAGCGCCGCAGCTAACAGGCTAACGGTACCATGCCCTCCTCCCGCTGACCCGAACCAGCGAAGCGACTCCCAGCTGCAGACCGCGGATCTAACTTCCAGCCAAGCCTCCGCGGCTCCACCGCGGGACGGCCAAGGATGGTGGCGGGGACCGGGTCCGCTTCGGAGGATCGTCCCGGCCCCGCCGGACCCGGGGCTCGCTTCATGTAGCCCGGCCTGCCGTGCCGGTCCGGCCCGCCGCGGGGCTCCAGCTGCCGGCCCGGGCCGCAGACATGCAGGCCGCCCAGCCGCAGTACGACTTCTTCAGCGAGGACAACGCCGGAAAGTGGAGAGGCCTGCTGGTTCCGGCCCTGGAGAAGGTACCGCCGAACCGAACCGCTCTGACCCGGTTCAGTCAGGGAGACGATAGGACCAGAAGCAGATCAGGTCCAACAGAGACACCCTGGAGTTCTTGTCCAACTCGGTCCAGGTTCTGACCCGTCCTCTGTTGTTATGGTAACGCTCAGGTTGTACCATAGTCAACTCCTGGACTGTTCAGTGAATGGTTTCCTTGACAACCGGTGATGTCAGATCTCTGTATGACGTCACATAGGTAGACAGAGAGGTCGTGAAGCCAGCAGCTGCGGTTTCAGGTGGTTCTGGGTCTGGGTCAGAACCTGGACAGTCAGATTTCACCTTTGCTCCACACCTGCTGACATCATCGCCAGCCGGCCAATCACTGACCCTTTTCGTTAGTGAATAACCCCAGAGCTGCAGCAGTCACCTGTTCCTCAGGTGATCTCGGTGCTTCCTGGTTCTGGTTCTGCAGCTGGACCTCAGGTCGGCGCTGTGGGTTAACCAACCAGGAAGCAGCTCTGTTGGAACTGGCCCCGCCCACATGAAGCTCGTCATGGTGGAACCAGGTGAGCTCAGGTGACTCTCCAGAGAAAACAAGTTCCCTTTAGAACCAGAACCCACCGGGTCCAAACGGAAATCTGTCTGACCAGAACCAGCCCAGATCCGGTTCTGACCCTACAGCAAGCTCAAGCTTTATGGTTCTGATCCGGGTCCTGAGGCGAGATGAATCGGGTCAGAGTGAGCGCTTCCCAGTCCGATTCGGAGAAGCACCGGAAGTTTGTGTTGCTCCGGCCTTTACTAACCTTCTGGGGACCAAAGCCGGGTCAGAGGTCAGAGGGGGAATTAGGTTAGGCAACATGTCTGGTTAGCCATGAATCGCAACTAAAACCAATGGAAGCCATGTGTGTGTGTGTGTGTACAGGTGTTGTACCAGGTGCATCCTAACCTGAAGTCCCAGCAGGAGGCGCTGCAGTACATCGAGGACCTGATCCTGCAGCTGCTCAGCATGCTGTGTCAGGCTCAGCCGCGCACCGTGCAGGACGTGGAGGTGACACACACACACACACACACACACACACACCTGTCTGTAACATGGTGGGTTTAACTAAAGCTGATGACGTCATGCAATGGGCGTGGCCTTTCATTCACGCACTCTGGCTCTGCCCAGTCCCTCTGTCTTCCTGCCAGCCAATCAGCAGCTTGCAGCTGTGATGTCATCGTCAGGACTTCACAGAGCTGCTGATTGGCTGTTTCCATGGCAACTGGTTTCCAGAGAGGTTCAGTTCAGAGCTAGGAGCTGACAGTACTGGGACCAGTTCAGAATGGCCAGATGGCCTGAGCCAGAACCAGACCGAAACCGGACCAGAACCGATGCTCAGCTGGAGTCCACCAAGCATCACCGGGTCCAGGGTCCAATATGGCCCCTGCAGGTGAATGGTTCTCCAGAACCTCTTTAAACTCGCCGGACCCGGTTCTTTTAGACGTTTGGGCCCACTGCTGGACTCTTCTCACGGTGCCAGAACATGGAACCCGCTGGGTTCCTTCAGCTAGAACCTGGCAGAACTTTCTTAGAGTAAAGGGACGGCCAGCAGGGGGCAGTAAACTCATCATCTGCGACCCAAAAAGCCGTGTCAGATACAGAACCTCAGGCTGCTCTGTTGACCTTTGACCCTCCTGAGGACTATCAGATCCTCCAGCTTGGACTCCAGAGGACCGGTTCTGGTTCTGGCCCCGGTTCTGACCTGTCTCTCTTCAGGAGCGGGTCCAGAGGAGTTTTCCTCACCCCATCGATAAGTGGGCAATCGCCGATGCTCTGGCCGCCATCGAGAAGAAGAAGAGGAAGAACCCGCTGGCACTTCCTGTTGACAAGATCCACCCCCTGCTCAAGGTATGCTGCTCTTCATCCTCCTCTTCTTTATCCTCCTTTTCTTCATCCTCCTCCTCCCCCTGCAGGAGGTGCTGGGCTATAAACTCGACCATCAGGTCTGCGTCTACATGGTCGCCGTTCTGGAGTATATCTCGGCAGACATCTTGAAGCTGGCGGGGAATTACGTCAGGAACATCCGCCATGATGACATCACCAAGCAGGACATCACTGTGGCGATGTGCGCCGACAAGGTGAGCAGTTGAAACTTAGACCTGACATTCGTTTCGGGCTTGTGTGGTGCAAAGGTCAAAGGTTAGATAAGAACATAAACGACTGAGGAGTCGGGGAGGACGAAGCGATTTCTCAGCAGTTTAGGAGGAAGAAGACAAAGCTGGATGGAGTGATGAAGAGGAGGGAGCTGGTTATCCTGAGGGACGGCAGCCATATTCATTATTTATTGATCCGTTCAGACAGGAAGTGACGATGACTCCGGCGTTTCTGGGCAGAAGAAACGATGAAGAGCTGAACATCGGTCGCCTCCAAATCACTGAATGTAGTGAAGAGATTCGCACAAAAGTGATCAAATATTTAAAAACTAAGATTAATAAAATACAGAAGGATCATTTGTAAACATGGTGGAACTTTGGAAGCTGACTGCACAAACTGACCCCTGTTGCCATGGCTACCCACCATTGCCCTGCTGTATCCATGGTGACGAAGGGCGCAGGTGTAAAACCTCGACAGAGTTTTCCGAAAACTAAATTTTCATATAAAACGGAATTCATAATTAGTGTTCAAAGAACGAATGAGACATGAGCGTTTCGTAGTTTGACTTACACTGATGATGTCACTAGACGGTGCCGGCATTTGACCCAGTTACTAGGAAACAGCGACTCAGCAGCTACAACAAAGGAGAGCAGCAACGTTTTAATGGGTCGGATCGGGTCGGACTTTCAGGCCGCTCTAACCTCCCTGCGACCTTGCAGGTTCTGATGGACATGTTCCACCAGGACGAGGAGGACATGGGTCTGTTCCCGCTGCTGGACGAGGAGCCGTCAGCCAATGAGGAGCAGCGATACTGTGACCTGGTCCGGAGCTTCCTGGCTGACGGACACCAGTACCTGAGGCAGCTGCACCTGCTGCTCAAGGTGTTCAGGGAGCCCTTCGCCTCCTGCCCCGCCCTCTTCTCCACACAGGTACGGCTCTGTCGGTTCCGGTCCGTGTTCAGGTTCTGACCCGGATCGGGTTCTGACCCGGTTCCCTGTTCCCCAGGACGTGGACAGCATCTTTGGCCGCCTGGCAGACATCCAGGAAGTGACGGTGAAGCTGCTGGGCCTACTGGAGGACACGGTGGAGATGACGGACGAGGGCAGCCCCCACCCGCTGGTGGGCAGCTGCTTTGAGGACCTGGCAGAGGTGAGCTCACCTGGAGCCGCTCACCTGGAGCCGCTCACCTGGTTGCCAATCTGTCCTCTGATTGGCAGGAGTTGGCCTTTGACCCCTATGAGGCGTATGCTCAGGAAGTCCTGCATCCTGCCTTCCACGATCACTTCCTGGATTTAGTGACCAAACCTGGAGCATCTGTCCATCTGCAGGTAAGACCGGTCACACCTGCGGGGGCGCTTCACCTGACAGGTCCCACAGTGAAGATGAAGTTCTGACATGAGTGAGAACCGGACCCCCAGTTCGACCGACCATGACTCTGGAACCGGCACGTTATCATGCCTGCAACCGGTCTAGAGGCCGTGGAGCTAGCAGCGCTAACGGAAGCGCAGCCAGCAGTGGTTTCCTCTTCTCTTATTGGGTCAGGGTCCCTTTAAATACAGAACGATGATGATGATGACTGATGAAGATGGACCTCTTCATCCTCTGTTCCAGTCCATCTGCGAGGGATTTAAAGAAGCCGTCCGCTACGTCCTGCCCAGGCTGCTGCTGACCCCCGTCTACCACTGCCTCCACCTGCTGGACACACTCAAGGTCACACACCGTCCTCCACCTCCTCCTCTCTCTCTCTCCTCCACCTCTCTCTTTCTCTTTCTCCTCCACCTGCTCTCTCTCAGGGTCCAACAGCAGATGGACCCAGGTCCAAGACAAAGAACTAGGTTCTGTTGAGCTACTGGGTCAGAACCGGTCCAGAACCAGTCAGTGATCCTGTGGGTTCTGCTGGTTCTGGTTTCCAGTCGAGCCAGAACCCTGCAGGTCTGGTTCGTGGTTCTGGTCCTGCTGGCCCCCCATGCTGCACCTGTGCAGGTGCCCTGACTCAGGTTGTGTTTCCATAGCAACTGGAGGAGCGCAGCGAGGATGAGGAGGATAAGGAGTGTCTTCGTCAGGCCATCACGGCGCTGCTGAACCTGCAGAGCAGCTTGGAGAGGATTTGCTCCAGGAGCCTGGCCAAGCGGAGGCTCAGGTAGGAACGTCTTCCTGAACTTGGATCCAAGTTCAGGCCTCATCTTCACCACAAAACACTGAACACTACAGTCGCATTCACAAGCACACACACATTTAGACACCGATACGCAGATGGGTAGGCAGTTTGGGGTTAAGTGCCTTGCCCAGGGGCACATCGACATGTGGCAGGAGGAAGCTGGAATCGAACCTACAACCTTCCTATGTCAAGACGACTACTCGCCCTGACTAACTTCTCTGGATAAACAGAACCACACAGGTGAAGCCCAGCTGGACGGGTCAGCTAACCCCTAGCGCTCTGCTACGCTGCAGCTAGCATAGCCTGCTATGGATGCTAAGGCTAGTTAGCATAGTCACTGACAATGGTGGCTAAGCGGTTTTTGTGTAGTGGTAAGTTGTTTCTCTGCCATTAGCATATTTAGCAGTGAGTACATGGGGTTGATTGGTCGCACTAAGCCCCTCCTCCTGTCTCTGATTGGTTGTTTTTGGTGCATTTCTTCACCAAAGTTGGAGATTAATCTGTTCTCTGATTATGCTGTTACAACATGGAAACAGTTTGAATAAATATTTTCTAATAAATAAGTAAAAAACATTTCTTATAAAAGTTAATTGCCGAAGCTTCGATAAGTTCAGGTCATTGAACTCTAGAGGAGTTTGCAGCAGCGTTCACACCGAAACTCGTCTGACGCTTGTGTATGGAGTTGAATTTCTTTCACAATTTTCAATCAAAAAAAATCATGTCAAACAAAAAATAGAGTTGTGATCAAAACTTTTGGATTTAAAAAAAAGTGTCAAACAAAAAAAAATTATCTCAATCAAATTGTAAGAATAAATTTTATTTAACAAAAAAATGTTTACAAAGCTTTTTTTTTAAATTGAAATCACTAATTTTTTGTCTGAAACTTATTTTTGCATATCGGAATATTTTACTTAACAGCCTAAGTTTTTGGTTGAGTCTTAAGTTTTTTTTCTGATGCTCCTTCTTTTGCTTGCGATTCTCACATGAACATCCTGGGCGGGGCATAAAGACGAGCGACGTAAGACGTGTTCCTATTGGTTACGAGCGATGTAAGACGTGTTCCTATTGGTTACGAGCGATGTAAGACGTGTTCCTATTGGTTAGCGCTGACTAAAGCGGATGCCTCCGACTCCCTGCGATCTCAGAACTCTGTCCCGAACTGCAGGGCTTCTGTTACGGGACACAGAATGTGACTGAATGGTTAGTAATCTTCACAAAATTACACCGTTCAGCAGCTACTAAAGTGTCCATCCTGTTTCAAAGAAGAAATCTTACACAACTTATGACGACAGTCACATATTTTGTCTGCCGTGATCCCCGGTAGCATATCGTGCTAGCTAATGTTAGCACTAGCTAATGTTAGCACTAGCTAATGTTAGCACTAGGGAAAGTGCATAAACTAGGCTTGTTTAATATTCGCCTGTCTTTATGTTGAATTCGTTAACCACCTCTGTCGAGTGGCATTAAGCGTGGAAAATACCGAATGTATCTGGATGAAATATGTTAAAAACTGTTGTGTAGTCCTCTGTGTGTGTGTATTAACTATTATTATTAGCATTAGCATTGAAGCTAAAGTGGGAAAACACAGCGGACCGCTGCACCAGTGTTATTAGGTCCAGTTAATGTGCACCACACGTTAAGTGACTGTACAGATTATAGGGTGTGATGGACATGTCCAACATGTCCATTACACCACGAGTCCCCATGTCTCTCTGGTCCCCCGCTTCCTCTTCCGCCTCTGACCTGTCTCTTTTTTCTCTTCCTCAGCGAGCCGGCCTGCCGGCTCCACAGCCAGCAGGTAAAGAGTAAGCACCTGGCCATCAGGAGGATGAAGGACGTCCAGCGGAGCATCGACGGCTGGGAGGGGGCGGACATCGTCCAGTGCTGTAACGAGTTCATCATGGAGGGCACGTTGAGCCGCGTCGGTGCCAAGCATGAGCGCCACATCTTCCTGTTCGACGGTCTGATGATCAGCTGCAAGGCTGGCCACGCGCCGCCGCGGCTGCCCGGCGCCGCCGCTGCCGAGTTCCGCCTCAAGGAGAAGTTCCTGATGCGGAAGGTCCGGGTGGTGGACCGGGAGGACCGGGACGGCGAGTGGCGCCACGCCTTCGAGGTGGCGCCGAAGGACGGCGGCGGCGTGCTGTTCGCCGCCAAGTCAGCAGAGGAGAAGAACGGCTGGATGGCGGCGCTGGTGTCGCTGCAGTACCGCGGCACGCTGGAGCGCATGCTGGACCAGGCGCTGCTGCAGGACGAGGAGCAGCAGATGCGGCTGCCGTCGGTCCAGCGGTACCGCTTCGCCGAACCCGACTCGGACCAGAACGTTGTGTTTGAGGACAGCGTCCAGTCCAAGTCTGGTATCCCCGTCATTAAAGCCGGGACGGTCCTGAAGCTCATCGAGAGGCTCACCTTCCACCTGTACGCAGGTGAGTATAGGCAGAACTTTCCACGGACTGAGGCGCAGGACCAACCAAGACTATACAGGTCATAATCCGCTATGGAACCAAATAACACCTGCCAACCTTCCTCTGCCATAGCAGTGTCTCTGGACTCCCAGGAACTGTTAGCGGTAGCAACTTTAGCGGTAGCAACTTTAGCGCTGCTTTCTCTGAGATTCACCGTCTGAAGATTCAGTTGTTATATTTCTCCTAAAATGTTTACTATTACTATTAAGACATGAGCTCTTTCGGCAATGTTGATTGATTTTCATTGATCAATCGTATTAATTATTGATGCAGTATTGCTGACGGGGTGTCTTTAATGACCTTTGGGCTCTGAATGCATCACCACCCAGTCTGGGAGCGGTCCGCCTGCCTGACCTGGTTCAGCCTGGAAACGGGTCGGTAGGCTTGGTAGGAGGACCCCCAGATGGGAGCTGTTCTCCAGAACCTCTGAACCCGGTCCTCGGTACACTCTCTGAACCAGAACCACTCAGTCATGTTTCCTGTTTCCACAGATCCAAACTTTGTCCGGACCTTTCTGACCACGTACCGGTCCTTCTGCCGGCCCGGGGAGCTGCTGGACCTGCTGGTGGAGAGGTGAGCTCATCTGGCCTCATGGGCCAATCAGAACCTCCACAATTCAGACCAGAAAGTGACATCACACAGACAGCAGGTGTCAACGCTGAGCCTGAACCCAGTCTTCCTCTGAAGTGGTTCTGGTCCAGACTCTGGATTAGGTTGGTTTTGGTCCAGACTCCCGGCCCATCTAAAGGGTTACAGGACCAATTTTAAAGGTCTGCAGCCATCTTGTTTCCTTTGGTCCATTACTGACACAACATTTACTGTCTGCACATGATTATTCTTGAAATATAAAAAACAAAGACAGATTGGTAACTAACATCACTTTCTAACTTCATAAACATATGAACATGTTCATCTCAAAGTAATGAAAACTGGACAAAACCAGAGCAAACCTGGAAACCCAAACTGTTCCCTGTTAGCCAGCTATCTGGGCCTAGCGCAGCCTGACTCACCAGGAGCTAACTAGCCTAGCATGTCCTCACCTTCTTCACAGGTAGGAGTCAGGCTGGTTTGGGGGGCTGCTGACTCTGACTCGTCTGCTGTTAAGTGGTAAAACCAACAAGTTAAATATATTTTCAATAAATATTTGTTCTTCACTGATGGTGAATTAGAGGCTAACAGCTTAGTTAGCTTAGCTACAGACTGCTAACAGGTCGATAGCCACCGACCTCTTGAAGAAAAACAGGGTTACAAATTGACTGACTCCCTTTCTTCTCTAACCCTGGTTTTATTATTATTTTTTGGGCAGCTGGTTATTATCTCTTTCTCTACTGACTGCTAAACACCGTCACCGTCCGGCGCGCTCAGCAGGAACAAACCATTTCATGTAGAAACGGGGGGTCACTAAATATGGACGCTGGCTTTCTGGTCTGGGAGGGAGAACATTTAACTCTCACTGCTAGAAACAAGTCAAATCAACCATAGCATTTATTGGATTAGTGACAAAAGGGCCTTTTGGTATTAAAAAAATACATTTTTGTGGGGGGGCCCCCTAGTGGTCAGGCCTTTGGAGTGCTAACTTTCCCTCCTATGAGGAACACTCGGTTCTGGTTCTGGTCTTAAGTCTGGTTCTGGACCTGGTTCTAGTTTTGGCCCGGTTCTAAAGCTGGTCTGTGTCTGCAGGTTCGACATTCCTGAGCCAGCGCCGGCCGAATCGGACCCGACGGACGGGTTGGAGCAGCTACTCAGCGCCGACCTAAAACGATTCCGTAAAGAGTTTGTTCAGCCGGTCCAGCTCAGGTACAGAGCTCCTGCTGGCAGTCCTGGTCCTGGTCATAATCCTGGTTCTGGTTCTGATGTACGGCCCGTGTCGTCCTGCAGGGTTCTGAACGTGTGCCGCCACTGGGTGGAGCATCACTTCTACGACTTCGAGCGAGACCCGGGTCTGCTGAGCCGACTGGAGGACTTCATCGCTTCGGTCAGAGGTTGGTGCCGGTCCAATACCCTATCCAGAACCAACACTAACACCTACAGAACCAAAACCAGATCCAGAACAGTGCTGACCCACCTCCTGCTGCAGGTTTGACCTGTTTACCTGGATCCACTCAGGAAACGGGCCTGGATCCGGAGTGGACCTGGACTTGGACTGGACTTGGACTGTATCGGACCTGGATTGGACCTGGACTTGGACTGTATCGGACCTGAATTGGACCTGGACTTGAACTGGACCTGACTGGATTAGACCTGTACTTGGACCTGCACAGAACCCAAAGGTTGTACCTGTACTAGAAGACGCTGTCCCTTTAAGACAGCTCTACTTCCTGGGTCTTATTTCAGAATCCTGATTGGTCAGCAGGCAGTGGGAGAGAGTCCCCTGCTGGGCGCCACACCAACCTGCTGCTGGTTCTAGATAACAGACTTTCACCACCAGCTGGTTCTGTTGGTGGTTCTCAGCCTGACTGCTGGTGCCTGGTTCTGTGGACCCGGTCTGGTCCGGTGAGCGGTTCTGGTTGTGTTGCAGGGAAGGCCATGAGGAAATGGGTGGAGTCCATCACTAAGATCATCCAGAGGAAACAGCAGGTGCAGGTGAGCCAGGTGAGCCCCCCCCCCAGCATCACTTTCCAGAACTCGCCCCCCCCCATCGAGTGGCACCTCTGCAGGCAAGGAGCCGTTGAGACCTTTGACCTCATGACCCTTCATCCCATCGAGATCGCCCGCCAGCTGACGCTGCTCGAGTCTGACTTCTACAGGTAACTTACGTTTCCCAGCGCACCGGGCCCGTCTGACCTCTGACCCCTGACCTCTGACCTGGGCCCTCAGGGCGGTGCGTCCGTCAGAGCTTGTGGGAAGTGTCTGGACCAAGGAGGACAAGGAGCTGCACTCGCCCAATCTGCTGAGGATGATCCGGCACACCACCAACCTCACCCTGTGGCTGGAGAAGTAAGACATGGAGCCCACCTGGAGGACACCTGGTGGTACCTGGAGGACACCTGGTGGTACCTGGAGGACACCTGGTGGTACCTGGAGGACACCTGGTGGGCTCCAGAGCCCCTTTTGCACTGCATCTCTGACCCGGGATTGTTTTTGCATTAGCTCTTCCAGCCCGGTACCACCCCGCTCCCTGGAACCTCAAGAGCTGCGGTTCCAATCGGGCCGGCCAGACCGGGTCGGTGTGGAGTTAGCTGTTGATTGGTTCATTGGCTGCGGGGGCGGGACAAAGACCAGGGGCCTCACGCATAAAACAGAGCGCAGTTTTCACACTAAAACTTGGCCTACGGAAAAATTTAGAAAACTGCGGCACACAAAAAGATACAGCTGCATAAAGCCGTGCGCACCACCTGGCCGCGCACCGTTCCTTTGTAAATCCTGATTTGTGGGAAACAGAGCAGCTGCTGCTCCGCCTGTCGCCTCCATAAATACATATTAATATAAATCAGTATAAATACCCAGAAGTCCGCTGCCACGTGAAGCAGTAACCATGGCAACGGCCTTGTTTGTAGCAGTATAAATATTTATAACAATAATAATAATTGTTAGGTAACCTCACAAAAATAAAAATAATACATTTTAAAGAGAGAAAAAATCCAAATAATAATAATAAAAAGAAAATAAAGAGATTCTGCAAATGCCTGTTAGAACATCAGAGCGTTCAGCTGGATTTAAAGACACAGAGTCACTGAGTGGGAAAATGGACGTTTATTCTAAATACAGGAATCATTTCTAGTGTCCCTTATATGAAAGTGGGCTGACAGGAAAGGGGGAAGACGAGCGGCAAATATCGCCTGGTCCAGGAATCGAACCCGTGACAGCCACGTCGAGGACTCAAAGCCTCCAAACATGGGTCGTGCCGTCCCCTACGCCACCACGGCACGCCCCCATAGTAAAATAAAATATTAAAATCTTGAAAAACACCCGAAATCATCGGCTTTGATGCTTTTTGGTCTAAATAACTGAATGTCGTCAGATTTCAGTGGATTTATTTGAATTTTGACTCTTTGTAGTTTATTATTGTCCACAGAAAACCTTTCCTGGCTGCTGCACATTTTCACGCCAGAGAAAAAGTGTGTGTATATTTACGCAAACTTTGACGCAAAGTAAATTTTTATACATGCCGTAATATATGTGCGTAATATATGGCGCCGCACATATTTTGTGCGCACGCGGCTTTATGCATGAGGCCCCAGATCTCTGGATCAGAGGAGCACTAGACTTTCTCTGTCTGTCATTTCAATATGCTGCATCAATAAATTCCCGTCATAATCTATTCTTACCCTACACTGGGATTACAATCTCCTCTTCGGCCAAAGATGTTAATGGTAAATGTAAATAACATTTCTCCAATTGAACCGATCAGAAGTCAGCAAGGCTGTGAACGAGGGGATTTCCGTATCTGCCGTCGCTCCATCTGGGAAATCCCTCCTGGCTCAGCGGTAGTTCAGCTCAGAGACCACATTCAGATGAGATTTTTTTTCCGTTAAATGTCGAGCCGAGGTAAATGTTTCCCTCTGCTTCCTCGCTCATGAGCGCATACAGAAAAAATGGGACTGGAGACCCAAGAAGAAAACCGTTCTGCGGTCGCTGGGGAGATCACCTCGGTAGCTTTAGCAAGAATTCGATCCCGCTCAATGCAAAACGACCAGGGCTATAGGACCAGTAGGACCGGGTCGAACGGAGCTGGGATGGGCCAGGCCAGACCCTGCAGTGCAAAAAGGGCTTTGGTGTCCTCAAGGTGACGTCCACTCAGGCTGCCTTCTCTCTGCAGGTGCATTGTTGAGACGGAGAACCTGGAGGAGCGGGTTGCTGTGGTTTCTCGGATCATTGAGATCTTGCAGGTTTTCCAGGAACTGAATAACTTCAACGGCGTTCTGGAAGTGGTCAGCGCCATGAACTCCTCACCTGTCTATAGACTGGACCACACTTTCGAGGTAGAGCCCCCTGATGCTCCACCCATCCACCTGACCCACAGAACATGGTCCAACAGGTCTGGCAGGTCCAGATCACATGGTCTTAGATGCATCCTGGGATTTGTTGGATCTGCCATCTTGTTTATAGAACCAGACAGAATGCATGTTGATGACTGCCATAGTGGGGATCGGCTAAAGTTCCTGTGGGACCTGGTGAACAGAACCACTGGTACCAATTCTGACAAATCTGCTTCTGTTTTAGCAAATCCCAAGTCGCCAGAGGAAGATCCTGGAAGAAGCTCATGAGCTGAGTGAAGATCACTACAAGAAATACCTGGCCAAGCTGCGCTCCATCAACCCGCCCTGCGTCCCTTTCTTTGGTACAACCTGGCCGCGGCCTGCTGGTGCTGGTACCGGCAGAACTCCGCTCTGATGGTGCTGTTTGTGCTGTAGGGATCTATCTGACCAATATACTGAAGACGGAGGAGGGAAACCCGGACTTCCTGCGGCGACACGGCAAAGACCTGATCAACTTCAGCAAGAGGCGGAAAGTGGCAGAGATCACTGGAGAGATCCAACAGTACCAGAACCAGCCTTACTGCCTGAGCGTGGAGCCCGACATCAGGGTGAGGCGCTGCTGATGTCACTTCCTGTGTCATGGAGTAGGGTTGAAGGTAATCTGTTGTGTCTGTGGAGCAGAAGTTCTTGGAGAACCTGAACCCGATGGAGGACCTGTCCGAGAAGGACTTTGCCGATCATCTCTTCAACAAGTCCTTGGAGATCGAACCTCGAAACACGCGGTCGTTGCCTCGTTTTGTAAGTGTTGCCATAGTAACTGTTCGTCACATGTTAATTTGTTCCATGACACGTTCTCATTCCTGGTCCAGGTGAAGCGGTACACCTGTCCTCTGAAGTCCCCGGGGATCAGACCCACGTCCGCAAGGGTGGGCAGCATGAGACATCCTACCCCACTGCAGAACGAGCCCAGGAAGATCAGCTACAACCGGGTCACCGACAGCGAGTCCGAAGGCGGCGTCATCTCTGCTCCCAACTCCCCCCGCACGCCGCTGACTCCGCCCCCAGCCTCCGCCGCGTCCAGCTCCACAGATGTGGGCAGCGTGTTCGACTCGCCTCAGGGTCCAAGCAGCCCCTTCCACTCAAGTAAGGCCTGATCTGTAGCTGTGCCCGCAAACATTAGCCACGCCAAAACTTGCCCATATACTAACCCCACAAACCATAGCCCCACCCACAGACACAAGCCCCGCCCACAGACTAGTATTTGAGGCCAATAGCTGTTGTGAGACATAAATTTGACTTTGACTAGCTTGCAAAGCGTAACTCCACCCACAAATACTGGCGTCAAGCACATCCCCGCCCTCTGACCCCTGAATCACCCTAACTCCGCCCTCTGAGGGCCACCAGACGCCCCTCGGTACGATATTAGCAGGATATTCCTTTCTGCTCACTGATGTTCTGATCTTGCGATCCACACTAACCTTCATCTCAGAACCAATTTCCACAGCGGAACTGAGCCGGTTCTGCTCCTCTGACCCGTTTGTTCTGCTCGCCCTGCAGCCTGCGACAGCATATTTGCTGTAATCTCTCTGCCTCACGGCCCACGTTAGTATGACCCTCCGGACTCTCCGTCATCACACCTCACCTGTTGGCGCACGCCTAGGTTCAGGCTGGCCGGTGCTGGGCGGGAAACTTTGGGTCTGCATCCGGGTTCTGTAGGGTGTATGAATATATTTGGGCCTGGTTCTGAAACAACACAGAACTGTTTTTCGAATCTGAGTCATCTCTGTTGGTTGGACTTAGGAACCATCGGAATTTCTTCAGATCCTGGAATAATTGGGCCATTGGTTCTGCTGCTGATCCGTCACGGACCCACCCAGCACTGACCTGTCTCACCTAGTCAACACCTGTCTCCATGGAAACCATCAGCTCACCTCTGACGGTGTTGGAAGGAAACACAACTACTGGAGCATTAGCCTTCAGGTTCCATAAAACTGCAGCCTGGCAGAACCCTGACCCGGTTCTCCAGGTTCCAGTCAGGTCATGGATTAGAACCAGTTTACCGGATAGAACCCCAGTCTAAAACCAGTCTACCTGCTGGTTTCGGAACCAGACTGTAGTCGAGTTTCCTTTAAATCATTCCTTCATCTCAGCCTCATTGAACCCGTTCCCTTCCGTAGAAACCCGGTCTGTGTTCTTCCCGGTCCAGCAAATGTTCTGGATGTTTAACCGGTTCTGACCCGTCTCGTCTCAGGGTCGTCCTCCGTCTCTTCAATGGTGAGCTTCAGTCGGACTTCAGAGGACGTTGCCATCCCCCCTCCGGTTCCGCCGCGCAGACGACCCGAATCGGCTCCTTCTGAGTCCTCCCCAACCAAGGTACCGGCAACACGACCAGACAGCAACACGACTAGACGGCAACAGGACCAGACGGCAACACAACCAGGCAACACGACCAGACAGCAACACGACTAGACGGCAACAGGACCAGACGGCAACACAACCAGGCAACACGACCAGACAGCAACACGACTGGTAAACATCCTGTTTCTGCCCCTCCCTTTCCTGTTTCTGCCCCTCCCCTTCCCCTTTGACTCCGCCCCCTCTCCAGGTCCAGTCAGCGTTGGAGAGCCCCCCCGCTGTGCCTCCTCGCCAGCCCACCTGTAAGCTCCTCCCCCCTCGTTACTCCTCGCTGTCCTCGTCTCCCCCAGACAGCCCCCCCTTGCTGCCTCCCCGAGAGCCGCTCAGCTCCCCCCTGCACCTCCTCCCTCCCCCACAGGGGCGCTCTCGCTGCGAAGTCTTGTCCCAGGCCTTCTTCCCCTCCTCCTCCTCTTCATCTCTGAGCTCCGCCCCCGCGCCCTTGACTTCCTCACCGCCACTCACCCCCACAGGAAGGAAGATGCCCTTCCCCTCCCCGCCTCTAGATGGCCCCCCGGTGCCGCCGCGCCACAGCGTCCCCAAACTGCCCCCCAAGACGTACAAGAGGGAGTCTCTGAGCAACGTGCCCCCTGCTGGACACGCCCCCTGCTCTGCGGTTGGACATCTTGTGAAAGAGGCGGAGCTGGAAACGCTATAGCTGATTGGATGAACAAAGAGTTGGCCCATGAGAAGGTTCTGACCCGTCAGAACCAAACTGAAACTGGATCCAAGTGGTCTCTTTTTCCGGTCCTGGAAGTTTGTTCGTGGTCATTTCATTTTTGGTCCTCATCTGGGAGCTGTGGGAACCGGATCAGAACCAGTCGCGTGTGTTGAGAACTGATTGGACCAGAGCTGTGGTCCGCAGCCTGCAGGTACTGGTCCAGGACCTGAGGTACTGATGCTGGTTCTGGTGATGTTTGTTTGTTTGTTGTAAACAAAGGGAATAAATGTTTCTGCCTCTGATGCGGCGCTGCTCTTTATTTTCCTCCATGGTCCCACTGAGCATGCTCAGTCTGACTCACCTGTTCAGGTGCTTCTCAGGGTTCAGGTCTGGGTCTTTGGTGGTTTTTCATGCTGACCTGTCCTGTTCCCCAAGAGTTCTACAGAACCAGCCAAACCCGACAGAACCGATTCCCCAAGCTTCTGGTTTGGACCCGTCCTGCCTCCTCCTGGTTCTGCTGCTTGTCGTGTTTTTCAGGTCGGACCAGAGTTCTCTTTCTAAATGAGACGAAGGACGTGGTTGGATGTTAAGTGGTTGGATGTTAAGTGGTTGGATGTTGAACAGCGCCAGCTGCCAGGAACAAACGCAGAGCCTGGTGTCAGCCACCGGGGGCGCTGTAAGGAGATTTTATTGTTGTAGAAAAAACGAGACAAACTGATTAATGGTAGAATCTGATTTATTGGACCAATCAGGACCGCACTGTCCGTGGCCCGGTTCTGCAGAACTTTAAACCCAGCTAGCTGACAGGAGGTCCAGAGAAACACAACCGGAACAGAAAGTCAGTTTGGTTTGAAAGGATTCAAACTAAACTGATTCATGATCAGCTGATTGGAGGAGACCAGCAGGAAGGGGCGGGGCTTCAGCCCTCAGATTTAAAGGGCCATGCACACCCGTTTCCACCTGGTTCTGTTCAGGAGCTTCTGATAGATCCAGACTGTGGTCCAGAAACCTGTTTGGTACCAGATGGCTCATCTAAAGCCAGTTTAACAGGAACTGGATCCAGACTGAACCAGAACCGCTCTGGATCCGTCTCAATGCCCAGGTGGAATGGGTCCATCTAGACCCGGAGCAGTCTCTGGAGCCGGGCTGGTCTCCAGAACAGGGTCAGAATCAGGAACCGGGTCGGGCTGGACCCGAAGCAGTCTCTGGACCCTGTCCAGGATGATCTGGTTGGCGCTGCTGCAGTCGTCGGGTCGATATGGGGCCCGGATGGTCAGAACACGGGCGACCCGAAGTTCATTCCCATCCTCCTCTACCGGAACCCGGTTCTGCTGGAGCCAGCGGCGAACTCCGGACCTCCTCCGGCGTCGCTCGCCCGGATCCGGGCCGCCGGTCTCCGGAGGCGGGAGGAGGGAGCGGAGCCGCTCCTCCGTGTCCGGGTCCGGTTCCTGCAGAACCTCCACGTGTTCCACAGCGTGACCCAGAACCACCCGGACCGACGCACCGTCCTCCCCGAAACTCACCAGAGCCACACTGGAGACAGAACAGAACCAGAACCACATCAGAACCACACTGGAGACGGAACCAGAACCACAAGCTGTTTCTGAAGCATTACGTGGGCCGGAAGAACACCCTCAGGTCTGTAGGGTGTGAATAGTGATCACGTGTGTCTCACCTGTGGGAGACCGGGTCCACGGTCAGTAGCCAGCCGCGGTGCTCCTCCCGCTGCTTTCCCGCCGTCACCCTCACCTGTCTGTGGACGCACCGGAGCCACAACTGCGGACCTGAATGAAGCCAGCCGCACTGCATCACGGTCCTCTGATCAGTAGTCGGTCATCAGCCCTCTTCTGAACACCGGTCCCACTCTGCAGGCGTCCGCAGGAAACACGGCAAACACAAGAGTTCCGCTTTATGCTCCTCAAGCAGCCGCTGCTGCCCCCTGCAGGCCGGAACAGAAACAACGGTTTGATTTCCTTTGAAGGGAAAATTAATGTTCAAACTAAAGATTTTAGATGTAAACATGAGGTGCAGCTTTTCTACAACTGAGCAGCGATCTGTTATAAACAAGACAAGGTGAAAAAGAAAAGAAGACGTTTGTCCAGGTGGGAAACTGTCTCTATCATCTCCAAGATTATAGAGAATAATATAAAAAATAAAATAAAAAGAAAAGTTGAAGTTGCATCTTAATAAAAAACTGAAAACTTTCAGATCACTCCAGAAATATTGAAATCAACATTATCTTATTTATCAGCACCAGTTATTGGTTCAAAGTATGTGTTCAATTTGTAGATGAAACTTCGGATCCAATATGGCTGCTACTCACATTACCAGCATGCTGTGGCGAAAACGTGTTTGTATTCCCAGAGTCAAAATCAATGTGACATGCAGAGCCTGCATGTTTCCATGTAGAACAGGGGTGTCAAACTCCAGTCCTCGAGGGCCGGTGTCCTGCAACTTTTAGATGAGCCTCTGCTGCACCACACCTGAATAGAATAATTAGGTCATTAAGGTTCTGGAGAACTGATCTACACAAGGAGGAGGTAATTAAGCCATTTCATTCCACTGTTTTGTACCTGTGGCACATCTAAAAACTGCAGGACAGCGGCCCTCGAGGACTGGAGTTTGACACCTGTGATGTAGAAGGTAGAGTTTAAATGATGATTGGAAGACGTGAGCAGCCTGAGTGGGAGCGCGGCTCCTCCATCAGGATGATGATGATGATGATGATGATGATGATGATGATGTGTTGCAGCAGCAGTTCGGCTCTGCGCACTGCAGATTATCTTTCAAGTAAAAGAAAAGAATAGTTTTTGGATTTTTTTATTATCTAACCCTGTTTACTATTAACAAAATTGTTTAGAAAAATGATCTTTTGTGTGAAAACATCTTGTAGTAGCGAGTCTGTTGTGGGAACGCCAAAGCCTGAATCTGATTGGTCAGTTTGCTTTTTCTGTGAGCTAAAAGTGAATGAGGGAGTTTGATCCTCCCGTAGTTCTAAGAGCCGTTTGGATCCCGCCTGAGCTTTTCACCATATTTCAGCAACAAGGCCTTTCAAAGTGCTTTACATCATAAAAACACAAAGTCACGCAACAACGAATCAACAATCGAAATATTACATTTAGTCAAATGCCATCATTCTACTTAATCAATTATATTTCAAAGGCGACTCTAACCAGGTGGGCTTTTAGTCTAGTCTCTGTGTTTCAGCAATTTTGCTGTTTGTCCATCTTTGGTTCTGGATGCAGATCAGAACCAGAACCCAAGAGTTCTGGAAGGTTGATGCAACAACAGCAGATCTTTAATGTATTGTGGTGCTGAACCGTTCAGTGATTTATAAACTACCAGCAGTAGTTTAAAGTCTGTTCTCTCACTGAAGGACTATAGAACCAGGTGGTGTAGAACCGGGTGGTGTAGAACTGGGTGGTGTAGAACCAGGTGGTGTCTCTATCCTCCTGGTTCTAGTCAGAACTCCAGCAGCAGCGTTCTGGACCGTTGGGTTGTCAGTCAGACCTGTGAAGACGCTGCTGCAGGAATCAAAGCCTGGATGAGTTTCTCTGATCTGAGACTTTAGTCTCTGGTTCTGGAAATGTTCTGGAGCTGGGAGAAGGCCCTCTGTGGAACCGGCTTCGACCCGGTCCAAATCCTCTCCCTCCCTTGTTCATATTGGAGGTTAAAGGTCGCAGTGTGTCCCACATTCTCCACATCCGCCCTTGGCCCATTTTGGGTTCTATTTCCGCCCTTACGCTGAGTCCGCATTTTTACGGACTTCGGCGAAGTGTATTACCCACAATTCATTGCTGCATGTGACATTTTGAGTTAAAAGGAGAATGTATGGAAATGTTTTGTTTTTTCCGTCTTTATAGAAAATTCAAAGAAAATATCATGACAAGGCACATTAGTAATAAAAAAGTTTGATTTAATAAACTGAGCAGAAAAAAGAAGAAATAAAAATAACCACAAACTAACTAAGGAAAATAAAAATGTCACAAATGCACAACAAATTTCAAATCTTAAGATATTGGTTTAAAGATTGGCCTTTTATGGGCGTGCCGTGGTTGCGTAGCGGTTAGCGCGACCCATATTTGGAGGCCTTGAGTCCTCGACGCGGCCGTCGCGGGTTCGACTCCCGGACCCGACGATATTTGCCGCATGTCTTCCCCCCTCTCCTTCCCAGTTTCCTGTCAGCCTACTGTCATAGAAGGGACACTAGAGCCACAAAAGACCCCCTGGAGGGGTAAAAAAAAAAAAAAGATTGGCCTTTTATGATGCTATAATGTTTAAACTGTAATGTTTATTAGCTCCACTTTCAATCAATCAATCAATCAAATTTTATTTGTATAGCACATTTCAGCAGCAAGGCATTTCAAAGTGCTTTACATCATTACAAACAGAAACACAAAGCAACATAGAATCAATAATCAAAACACAGCATTAAGTCAAGTTAAATTTGTAATTGATTACGTTTCAAATACAATCCTAAACAGGTGGGTTTTCAGTTGAGATTTAAAAGAAGTCAGTGTTTCAGCTGTTTTACAGTTTTCTGGAAGTTTGTTCCAAATTTGTGGTGCATAGATGCTGAAAGCTGCTTCTCCTCGTTTGGTTCTGGTTCTGGGGATGCAGAGCAGAACCAGAACCAGAACCTGAGAGGTCTGGAAGGTTGATACAACAACAGCAGATCTTTAATGTATTGTGGTGCTAAGCCGTTCAGTGATTTATAAACTAACAACAGGATTTTAAAGTCTATTCTTTGAGCTACAGGGAGCCAGTGGAGGGACTTTAAAACTGGTGTTATGTGCTCTATCTTCCTGGTTTTAGTCAGAACGCCAGCAGCAGCATTCTGGATCAGCTGCAGCTGTTTGATTGATTTGTTGGACAGACCTGTGAAGATTTATACCAAACTAACTGCCAGCTGCATAAAACAGATGGTTTTATGGGTAAAAATCACGTCTCTATTAGTCAAATAAACTGATAAATTGATTATTAGAACGTTTTAATGTGTATTTTTGCCATCTTGGAAATATGGTAAAGTTCACAGAGTGAACTGTCGCAAAAAATAAAGAATATAATCAGTTTTCAAAAGTATTGAAATGATTTTTGTTTCGCTGAACATGAGGGATTATATTGAATTTTCTGTATTCAACATCATCATAACAGAACATATTTCTCCATCAATGACTCAGGAAGCAGAAATACCTTTACTGTACATTTAAAAGAATCTGTTTTGTTGTAGTTTTTAGCAGCAGGACGCTAAACAGGGACCAGTCGGCCATTTTGGATGTGACGTTACGACCCAGGACCGTTCTGTCCCAGCTCTGACCCCTGACCCCTGATGTGACTTTGACTAAGTCCACACGTCATAGGGGCGTAGGGCAAACTGAGCACCTGGACCGGGCCTTTATGTGGCTCTGAAGGTTCAGGTCAGAGGTCATCACTACTCCCAGGTTTCGGGCTGATTGCTGGTTTTTAGTAGTAATAACTGAAGCTGTGTGTTGATCGTTCCTCTTTAGGTCCAAAGATAATAACATCAGCCCAGGTCTTTAGTTCAGCATTAAACCTCCTCAGTATTTAAGCTTCTCATTCAAAAACCTTCCCCTACCAAACTTGTATGTAACCATGGCAACAAGGTATTGTTTTTGCAAACGGAAACAGCAAAGGTCCACATAATCCCTGAACTCTGAGCTCAAGTCCCAGAGGGGATGAAAGGGCGACTTCATGGTTGCAGCTCCTTCATAGCAGGCCAGGATTACTTCAGCTGGTCCAAACGCTGCAGCAGAGTTCTGATGAAAACTAAAAAACAGAAATCATATTTCTCCTGTTTTAGCTTCCCTTCATCGGCTCCCTGTTAATTAAGATTATAATCTCAGATTCTGCTTGTCACATATAGAGGCCATAATAATCAGCTCCATCAGAGATCTGACTGGTCCAGATGTACCTACCAGAACCCTGGTGGTACCAGACTGCAGGTTCTACTGGTTCTGGAGGTTCCAGCAGGAGAATGGGAGTCAGATCCTTCAGTTTACTGAGACGACGCCCTGAATAGATCAAAACTTTGCTCTGTGTGAAGCTGACGGTTAAAAGAGATGTTTGTCCAGTCGAGCGGCTCCACAGCCCCATACACACAGATGATGAAATCAGAATTAATGAACTGATTTAAAGCGAACAGAAATTTTAATAAGCAGAGCCATAGCACACACTCCTGGAACTGAACAACAAACCGTTCAAATTACAAGCTCAATTCAACCAAACTTTTACGCTGAAATCCAACCGGAAAAGACCTGCTTTGTTTCCGGCGCCGGATCAGTGTGCAGCTAGCAGCAGAGCTAACCTGATCGCGGACCGATCAGAACCGTCCGGTGTCAGAATGTCCCGCTTCGGGCGCTACGGAGGAGGTAACCCGCTGTGACTTTCTTCTTAATCGGTACCGGTCCGTAGAACCGTCCGGTACTCTCTCACTGGATAGTTGCGGAGAGTTTTCGCAGCTAGCGAGCTATAAGTAGAGCTAACTGCTAACATTCGTCTGTGACGTCACTGTTGTACCTGCTGCACGTGTCATCAGGTGTTGTCCGTGGTGTTTGTTTCGTGTGATCACAGGCATAGATCAATGGGTTTGATTAACTGGCGGAAGTTGTTAAATTAGCGGGAAATATCCGGAGTCTGGTTCAGTGAGTAGCCAACAGGTGACAGGATGCTGCCCCCTTGTGGCGCACCGGAAATTACAGCAACAAGCTGAGAGCAGCTGAGCCCGCCCACCGGTACATACCTTCAGATTTATTATACTGATTTTAATACAGAGTGATTAACCTTAGTGCAAATTATTATAGCTTATTACACACTGTGGTTCTGATGCCGGTTCCGGTGGCGGTTCTGCTGGTGGTTCTGTCAGTTGTTCTGATGGTGGTTCTGTTGGCGGTTCTGATGTCTGTGGCCTCAGCTCCATCCGCCTCAGGATGTTCCTGTGCTCTGATTGGCTGTTGGAGCTGCTGGCTCCGCCCCCTGACGCTGCCTCCTGTCTGCAGAGTCCAAGGTTTACGTGGGGAACCTGGGAACCGGCGCCGGGAAGGCCGAGCTGGAGCGGGCCTTCGGGTACTACGGGCCTCTCAGAACCGTCTGGATCGCCAGGAACCCGCCGGGCTTCGCCTTCGTGGAATTCGAGGACTCCAGGGACGCCGAGGATGCTGTCCGAGGGCTGGACGGGAAGTGGGTACCGCGCAGGAGCACAGGTGAGCCGGGCGCGGCGGCGGACTGACCGGCTGTCGGCGTGTTTCAGGGTGATCTGCGGCAGCCGGGTCCGGGTGGAGCCGTCCAACGGGATGCCGCGGCGTTCCCGCTACGAGAGGCCGCCGCCACGGCGACCGTTTGACCCCGACGACAAGTGCTATGAGTGCGGACAGAAAGGCCACTATGCCTATGACTGCCACCGCTACGGCCGCCGCGGCCACCGCAGCAGGTACGCCGCTGCCGCCGCCGCCCTGAGGTCACGCCGCCCGTCCGCTCTGGTCTCATGATGCGATCTGCTTCAGGTCACGGTCCAGGTCCCGATCCCGGTCCCGGTCCCGGGGGAGGCGGTATTCCCGGAGCCGGAGTCGCAGCCGGAGTCGAGGGAGGAGGTGAGTTCTGTCGACCCGCCGGTCTGGAACCACGGTGCCGGGCTCTGACCCTGTGATGTCATCAGATCCAGGTCCTCTCCTCGGCGATCCAGGTCCAGCTCACCCAGAAGGTCCAGGTCCGGTTCACCCAGAAGGTCCAGGTCCGGTTCACCCAGAAGGCTGCGGTCCGGTTCTCCTGGGAGGTCCCGGTCCCGGTCGGTGTCAAAGTGCCGCAGCAGGTGGGTGTGGTTGTTCTGAGCACGCTCAGTGCTGAGTTCACCTTGACCGACGGTTCTGTCTCTGCAGGTCCGGATCCATGGGCCGGTCTCATTCCGGATCTCGAGCCAGAAGGTGAGACCAGAGGGGAGTCATGGAGGTCATGAAGGTCATCGAGGGGGTCATAGAGGTCATCGAGGGCGGTCCTGTCCATAGACATGAATTTGTAGAAGCCTTATTGAGCGGATCTGCCCGTGCGATACGTCACACCGTCCGCCATATTGGATGGGGCATATCTCCCGGCCACGTTCTATTTTTAGTTCATTCACACGTTCTCTAATATATCTTTGAATCAAACGGTCACTAACGACAAGATTTCTAACTTTTTGTTCTGAATATTTCATTGTTTTGGGCTTTCTGAACAAAAAGCACAATGATTTTAATTGATACATCTGATTTTGATCAATCCTTTTTATATTGGCATTGATAAACACACACACCTTTACAGGGATGTATTTATAATCATATTTACATAATTTCATAATTCAATGTGCATTTGCTATTTCAAGATATGAAGAAATAAAAATTAGGTATTTTATTGTATAAACTTTGATAAATCAGCCATTTATCAAATATTAATTATATATACAGTACAGACCAAAAGTTTGGACACACCTTCTAATTCAATGGGTTTTCTTTATTTTCATGACTATTTATAAGGCAATAAATCCCACTTATTAACCTGACAGGGCAGGTTGACCTATGAAGTGAAAACCATTTCAGGTGACTACCTGTTGAAGCTCATCAAGAAAATGCAGAGTGTGTGCAAAGCAGTAATCACAGCAAAAGGTTGCTACTTTGAAGAAACTAGAATATAAGGGCTATTTTCAGTTGTTTTACACTTTTTTGTTTAGTGCATATTTCCACATGTGTTATTCATAGTTTTGATGCCTTCAGTGTGAATCTACAATGTCAATAGTCATGAAAATAAAGGAAACTCATTGAATTAAAAGGTGTGTCTAAACGTTTGGTCTGTACTGTATATATACATTTTTTCCTTTGTATTACACTACAATGTGTGTGAAATAAATTATAACAAACTAAATTATTTTCATTTCATTACATAAAGTCTTAATAACCAGCACTTCAGACTGACATATTTCACTTAAAAATACACAAAAAATGAAAATAAATAAATAAAACACAGATTGTTATACCGGTGACACTGGACCCAGTCAGGTTCAGTCTGCTGGTTAAACTGGGAGGAGTCCAGTGACTTCTGATGCGTTCTTTCACAGGCTAACAGTGTAATAGAAAATGCATTCCTCCTTCACATTCAGAAAAACATACATTTTCAGTTTAACCAAAATATGAGAATAAATGCCTCCAGTCTGACCCTCTGATGAACTTCCTGTCCCTCATTAGAAAACTACAACCAGAGTGGATCACTTCTCACCAATTTAGTTACATAGGAAACATTTGTTGGTTGTTTAGAAGCAAATTTCTGGCTGCAGAGTTCATTCTACTCATAAAATATTATTTTATTTCATTCTTACCTGTGAAAGGTGATGCCAATGGATCCAGTTTGTAAAGTAAAACCATTGAAACAAATCCAGCAGTACGTGAAGTTATGGAGCTCCGATCGTCGTAGGACTCAGCTTCCAATGAGGCGTCTGCATATTCATGTCTGTGGTCATGGAGGTCATGGAGGTCATGGAGGTCAGCCTCAGCAGCTGCTGCTTTAGGCCCTAGCATAGCTTGGTATTCAGTCCTCTGTCAGGCAGCAAGGGATCAAAGGTCAGAAGCACCTGGAACCTTGGGTTCAGGCAGAGCACTAGATCCAGAAACTATAATCAATAATCAATAAATCTATAACGGCTTTAATGGTTTCTCTCTCTCTCTCTCTCTCTCTCTCTCTCCAGTCGCTCGGCCTCCAGGACTCCTGCTGACAACTGACTTCCTGTTTGCTCTCTGATGTTTTGTACGAACTCACTCTGTTGTGTAGCAGCTCTGTGATTATTGATTATTAATTAGTGACTATTGGTTTCTGATCAGCCTGCTTTGGTTCCTCAGCCGTTTACTTCCTGCAATGATCTGTTAATAAAGGTTTATCATTCAAACATGTGTGAGTGTTCAGTCCACCAATCAGACTGGATCATAGGACTGAAGCCCCGCCCCCTGAGCCACCAATCAGACTGAGTCATGGGACTGAAGCCCCGCCCCCTGAGCCACCAATCAGACTGGATCATAGGACTGAAGCCCCACCCCCCGAGCCACCAATCAGACTGAGTCATGGGACTGAAGCCCCGCCCCCTGAGCTGTTAAAGTGTTCTTGGAGTCTGAGAAGTTGTAGAAGAAGAAGATGGAGGACTCTTCTTCACCCAACCACTCCTCTTCTTCACCCATGGAGCTCTGTCAGGCAGGTAAGACACACCTGAACACCTGCTGCTATGTGATTGCCATGGAGACTAGCTGTGTTCAGTGAGCTGATTGGCTCTAATCCAGTCTGTATGCCCAGTTATAGCCAGTTAAACCAGTACAGAACCTTAAACTGAGCCAAATCCAGGGTAGAACTCTGCAGAACCTCAGTCTGCAACAGAACCGAGCTGCCGCTTCAGAACCTCCAACTGGACCTCGGATCTGCTAATCTGCTGCGTGGCGTCGGTCACCTGATCGGATCAGCGCTGAGAACAGAGGCAGGTTGTTCCTGACCCACCGGGTCCTGGAGGTTCTGGTAGATCTTGTGTTCTGGAGGTCGGTTGGACCACATCTCCATCTGGGTTCTGCGGTTCTTCATGGAGACCTCATTGATGCCGAGTGCAGTTCCCAGAGAGGAGATGGGTCAGAACCGGTCCATCAGCCTGGGTCTGATTGGCAGGTGAAAGAATGATAGTTCTGCTGGTTCTGGACTCGTTCAGAACCAGTTTTCATAAGCGAGTCCAAACGGGACGGCAGTCAGGCTGAGATCCTATTCGGGTTCTGCCTGGAAGACACCATGTTCTGGATTTATGTGTTTGGAGATGAAACTGTTATACTGGACCAGAAACGGACCAGATGCTCTAGGTTCCGATCTGATCAGAACCAGGTCCTACCCATAATGCCTCATATTCTGCCGATCTCGCCAGCCCTGCAGCTCGTCTGTTGGAGGGAACCCAGGAAGTCCTTGGCGGCGTTCGTCTCGTCTCTGACGGTCCTTGTTGCCATGGCGACGCTGTCGGTCATCAGCGTCGTGTCCTACCTGTTGCTGGCCTGTCTCTGCGTCACCATCACCTTCAGGTGGGTGGAGTTCAGTTGACAGGAATGATGTCACGGTGATGTCATGACGACTCTGCTTCCTGCCGCCAGGGTTTATAAATCCGTGATCCAGGCGGTCCAGAAGTCCCACGAAGGTCACCCCTTCAGGTAGGCCACGGAACCGCCTGGTCTTCGGGCTCCCTGACCTTTAACCCCGTCCCCCGTCCTCTGCCAGGTCTCAGCTGGACCGGGACATCTCCGTTTCCCCGGAGTCGGCCCAGCAGCTGGCCGAGCGGTGCCGGAACCGCTTGAACTGGCTGAGCGTCCAGACCAGGAGGCTGCTGCTGGTGGAGGACCTGGTGGACTCGCTGAAGGTCAGAGGGCAGGATCCAGTCCGGTCAGAGGGCAGGATCCGGTTCGGTGGCCCGGTCTCAGCTGGGTTCTGGTTCTGTTGCAGATGGCGGCCATCATGTGGCTGATGACGTACGTCGGTGCGTTGTTCAACGGCGTCACCATTCTGATCCTGGGTGAGTGGTTCTGGTTCTGGTTCTGGTCCATCTTCTGATCAACTCCCACTGTAATACCCACAGTCACCACTAGAGGCGCTGAGTCGCGCCTCCACCCTCTGGCTCCACCCTGTTATCCTAATATGGTCGTTCCTCAGTTCTGATTATTGTTCTGTTTGCAGCCGATGTCGTTTTCTTCACCGCGCCGCCGATCTACCAGAAGAAGAAGGTACATCACCCTCCTCTTCCTCACTTCACCCCCCTCCTCCGCCCGAACCGACCCGGTTCTCTGTGATTTCAGACTCAGATCGATCGGCAGCTGGTTCTGCTTCGGTCCAAACTGGAGAAGGTTCTGCTGAGGTGAGTCTGCTCTTTGTCGCCTGGTTACCGTTTCCATGGTGATACCTGACGGTGTCGCCGCCGCAGGCTGCAGGACCGGCTGCCTGGAGCTGTGAGGAGGAGCAAAGCGGAGTGAACCTGAGATCGGCCCAGTTCCGGCCCAATAAAGAGTTCTGATAAATAAACTGCTGTGCCGTTTTTATTCATGTCTGCAGAACCAAGAAAAACCGCAGAGACCGTTTCAGAACCAGAACCAACGCTTCACTTAGTTTCAGCTGGTCGGGTCCGGTCCGGTCCAGAATAATCATCAGATTTATTGATCTCTGCACATCTGACCAGTTGGGTCCACAGTAAAGAACCTGGTCTGGACTGGTTCTGGTTCTGATCAGACAACCTACCCATCGTCTTCCAGGGCTCAGGAGCTGCAGCTGGAGAGACAGAACCAGAACCAGATGGAGTCAGCCCAGAATTCTGAAGGCCTGAAGCTGCAGCCTGAGCCCGACCCAACAGAAGGTTCTGGTTCTGATAAAGTGCTTAGTCAGAGCTGTGGTCTTACTGCTTCCCCTGAAGAACCTCCAGCTGATAAGAGGTCAGAACAGAACAGGTGCAGTTCTGACCCGGCAGATCCGGTCCACTTCAGGCTTTAGGAAGTCATGCTGAGCTCTGCTGGGATCAGAGCAGCCAGCAGGGGGCAGCAGATCCCTGCGTCTCAGTCTGAATGGAGACTGTTGTTCCCAGGAGGAGGGGGGGTCATGGGACCTGAAGAGGGGGGGGGGGGGGGGGGGGGGGGGTCATGGGACCTGAAGGAGGAGGAGGGGGGTCATGGGACGAGTTTGCTTCTCCTGATCCTTGTGAGTCATGAGGAGGAAGAAGCAGCAGAGGAGTCGGAGCAAAGGGAAGATGGAGGAGTTTTCCCGCTGTGTGACGGAGGCCGGCGGCTGGCTGAGGAGCTGCTGCTGCTGCCAGGAGGAGGAGGAGGAAGATGGAGGACCGGAGGAGGAGGAGGACAGTCCCAGGAGCTGCAGGAACTGGACCTCCATCCCGCCTTCTGTGGTACCAGTCCAGATCCACCACATGCTTCACATGAAATACTAACTTCCTCACCCCAAAGGTTCTGGTTCTGTTGGGCCTCAGAAACTTTGGTGTCACTAAACACCATCACAAACAGGTGATGTTAAAGGTGGATGCATTGTTTTAAGGTGGATGAATTGTTTAAAGGTAATGTAATTCTATCTTTATAGCACATTTTCAAAGGGCTTTAGATGAATTAGAAAGAAATACAAACAAAACAACAAACCAAAAAGATAAACGTATTAAGAGTTAGAATAAATAGTCCATAGTTTATAAACTAGTCGGGGTTTCTCTGGATTCTTGTTCTGGTAAAACTAAATGTTGATTTTCTATGTTTGATTCTTGTTCTGGGATGGTAAGTAGATGGTACTTTCTATCTTTGTTCTAGATTAGTAAACTAACAGGACTTTTTCTAGGTCTTGCTTCGATATTAAAAATATAAGCTAAACGCCACCTTAAAACAATGGCTCCACCTTAAAACAATAGTTCCACCTTAAACACTACCATGAAACAATGATTCCACCTTAAACGCCACCTTAAAACAATGGTTCCACCTTAAAACAATGATTCCACCTTAAACGCCACCTTAAAACAATGTGTACTTTCGAGTAATGTCAGAAAAATTAGGTAGAAAATAAGGTAATACTTCACAGTTTATAAAAGTAGTAAATTAAACAGACAGGGCAAAGAAATTACACATCATGAAAAACAGGCACATGTAGCAACATTTAGGTAGCAGCCAGCAAAAGGCAGAGATGTCAGGGAGTATCTGTGGCCAGGAGATGTTTGCAGTGACCGGTTCTTACAGGCACAGTCTCTGAGATGGTGCTATTATCCAAGAGCAAGTCCTTGGAGTTGCACGGATGTCTTCAGAAGGGGAGAGGAGATGGAAAGGAGCGTCATGTTCATGTGATACACCATAAAGTGGGAGAATTTAATTATCACTTGGTGATAGTCCAGAAAATCTGTTTAAGAAAATATACGCCACCACACATAAATTAATAGTATTGCAACTAATTACATATATGGGTTTTTAAAACAAAAGAAAAAAAAAGGGTAACGAAGGTTCGGGCAACGTCTCACCAGGAGACCGGAATTGAGGAGCCCCGCCCCTCGCTCTTCAGATAGAGTTTGGGGAAGAAGACGGCGGTTGTCCTTTCTTTCTCTCACTGACTGTTCGTCATTACAGGTTAGTAGTGTGAAGCTGGTGAGGGCCGCCCCCCCTTTAAAAATGTGGAGTAACAATGTATATTTGGATATGATTTGTAATTTGATTGATAGTTGGGCTGAAACATTGAAAATAAATAAAGAAAAAAAGGATTCGTTAGGATCGCGGTTAGCTACATTTTAGCTACAACGGTCGCATAACGGTCGTTCTGAAGACCGCTACATGTATCTTTTTTTTCAGCTCCGTTCCACTCCCCGATTAAACATTGGTACCCTGAGATACGTTGTGCTGTTTTATCTGTTAAAAAGGAGTTATTATTATTATTATTATGATTATTGTTATTATTATTATTATTACTATAGACTTTACTTTTTCTCCCTTGCTATGTAATCAATTAAACTGTAGTTTATTCAGTCGGACAGTAGTTATTGAAAACACATTAGAGCGAGCTTAAGGTTTTGTCCATTATTACATCTCCCTCTTGCAGTATTCAACATAATTAATCCTCTTATTTGAGAAATGGTTTTTTTAATGTAGATCGCTGCACTCTGGATTGATTGGTGAGAGTTGATACCTTTTTACACAGGTGAAGGCTGTGTGTGTTTTTTTTGTAGCAGAAGAAAGGACACAGGAATGTGATTGTTCTAGGAAATGTTAATAATTTCATAATTTCAATAATTTGTAATAAAGATAGAGTTTGGGGAAGAAGACGGCGGTTGTCCTTTCTTTCTCTCACTGACTGTTCGTCATTACAGGCTCTCCAAGATCAAGGGAAAGCAGAAAGTCTTCAGAAGAAAAAAAAAAACGGAAAAACAAAACAAAACATCATTTGTTATATTCGTCACTATAAGTAGAGACGAGTAACAAACTGTGGGGGCTCGTCCGGGATCTCCTCATCAACAATATTGGGAGAAGATCCAGAGATACCAGAACCACGTGACCAAGGTGACACAGCTGAAGGCCAGGAGTCAACCCGTGGGTGTCCAAAGTGGAAGATCAGAGTGGGAAGGAACCGCGATCCTCCACCGGAACTGCACTGCTGATCCTGAGTTCAACGTAAGCTGATCGCCGAGGAGCCACATCGCCGATTCAGAAGACAGCGCACTCGAGCTGCAGCTGAGCCACGTTGCTGATCCAGTGGACAACGTACGCTATCTTCAGAGGAGTCAACTCACTGAACTGGAGGACCGATCGGTAGTAGAACCAGACACCATGGCAGAGGTTCGCAAAGGGTTAATATGGAACATTAAGAAACAACTTTTCCAACTCCCAAGCGACAGTGTTTATCAGGTGGCAAAAGACATTGCTACTAATCGCCAGTATGGAGGTGAACTGGACCCAAACGATGAAGAAAGCTGCATGGACTTTGCCATCTCCTTTTTGCAGTCTGATGCCTTACTCGAGAGGGAAGACAAAGGTATGGGTTGGTTGCTGGATTTGAATGATTTGATATATAAGCTAACGAATGCTGATGCTACTGATAATTCTGGAGAAAGTGTGTTAGATGATGTTTGTGCACGCATTAAACCTAGTCACACTCAGTCTATAACAATCAAACACTCCACATTACAACCCCATGCTCACTTTAACAGTACAGTCATGCAGTCCCAGCCTGACTCTATTACCCAACCCAACACAAAAATGGGGTCGGTAGAAGGTCTGAGACAGCTGTATGAAGAACTGGGCGAGAAACTCAGGCAGTATGAATCTAGTGTGACCACACCAATTCCAGTTTCTCTCCACCAAGTTGAGTCAGAGTTATATAACAGGCCACAAATGACCCCGGATCAACCTGTGTGTCTGAAGGACCTCTCCTACCTGCAGCGCAAAGATTTCAAAGTACACGGTGGTCAGGTAGGAGATCAGAACTCTGATTTAAGCTACAACAACATCAGTAAACAAATCGATGAGGGAGTAAAAGAGGGTTTCACAGAGACTGAAGTGGTCAGGGGGGTGTTGAGGATTATAAAACCAGGAGCCTTTAAAGACATGCTCGTAAACAAAGACTCAATCACTGTCTCTGAGCTCAAAGGCTTCCTCAGGTCCCACCTCGGTGAGAAAGCATCGACTGAGATGTTCCAAGAATTGATGTGTGCCAGGCAATCAGACCAAGAACCACCTCAACAGTTCCTGTACCGCATGATTGGGCTAAAACAGAAACTTCTTTTTCAAACTCGGCACACCAGTACAGACATCACATATGACCCCAAGACCATCCAAAAAGTCTTTCTCCACACCATATACCAGGGTTTAGGAACGAAACATGCATACCTCCGGCAGAGACTGGGGCCCCTGATCGCAAACAGCCAAGTTACAGATGAGGAAATCCTCAGCCAAGTCATGAAAATCATGAGTGATGAGAATGAGCACCAACGCAGGCTGGGCCAACTCCCTAGACAAAAGACAACACAAGCACACAGTACCAAAGCTGAAACAGGAGGTGATTACAACAAGTCACAAGATGCCGCAGCAGACAGTAAGAATCTCCAGACAATAGGACAGCTCAGTGCTCAAGTTGAAGCCTTGACTCAGATGGTGGCTTCATTGATGGACCTGCATACAGCTAACCCACAAGTGTCTCTGCCTCTAACTAGGTCAGCCCACATGCAGCCACACCCTCCCTACCAACCATCCTCAAGCAGCTGGCCACGACCTCTGTTGAGGCAACCCGCAGCTCAGATGAGGGGCAGGATGGCTCGTTGCCCTGTGTGTACCGAGCAGAACTCACAGGTGTGTAACCACTGCTTTACATGTGGAGAAGCAGGGCACAGGGCGATTGGGTGCTTGAAGCGAGTCCAGCCACAGGGAAACGGGACTCGGTCTCTGATGAGGGACACCCAGAGACCGGTGAGCAGTTCCAGTCCCGAACAGTAGGTCAAGCTTCAAGTCAAATAGCCAGACGCCTCCAACGAAGACAACGTCAGGAGCCTCATACACCTCTCAGCCAGAGAACAGTCACCTGTAAAGCACCCCTCGTTGGAAAGAAAAGCCTCCTGAAATGCCTGCTTGGTGGCTACCCAATTACAGCCCTATTTGATTCAGGGTCACAAGTGAGTATAATTGACCAAGAATGGGCTGCCACTCACATCTCAAATTGTACAGTGAGACCCCTTTCTGAGCTATTAGAGGAGGAACTTAGTGTCTATGCAGTTACAGGTCATTCAGTGCCGTACAGTGGATGGGTGGAGCTCACTGTCAACTTAGCAGGAAACGATGACCCCAACCTGACCATACAGGCTCCATTTCTTGTCAGTCAGCTGCCCCTGCCCCAGCCCCTTCTTGGAGCCAATGTACTGGAAGAGATCATTAAAAGGAAGGAGTCCTCGGGTGAGGCGGTTACCACAGTGGTCAGTCTCCTCCGTGATGCATTTGGGATAGAGGAGGAACAGGTGGAGGCCATTGTGAGTTTCATCCAGGTGCCTCCCAGAGCCTATGATGATCCAGTCACAATAAGGGTGGGTAGAGACCACACTATTATCCCCCCTGGGAGAACAGTTCATGTGTGGTGCAGGGTACCCCCAAATTTTAACATCATTGACCCTTTTGTCCTATATGAGCCTGCAGAGGGGAGCACTGCTTTAGGACACTTGGGTGTGGGGGAGGGCCTCTTAAAAGTCAATGAGGCCAGGCGACCATATGTTAAAGTGCCCATCTCCAATCACTCAAAACATGAGGTCACCCTACCCAAAAGAACCCCCCTGGGAACCATCCAACATGTCACAAAGGTCCTGGAGACCAGCACTCCAGGGTCCCACCAAAAAGAAATGGCTGCAGTTAGGGTCAATGGAGTTGCATCCTCCAGCAGCTCTCCAACTGACTCCTGGCTCCCTCCTGTCGAGGTCAGTCACCTAAGCCTCGAACAACAAGAGGTGGTGAAGAAAGTGCTCTGTGAGGAGTGTGGAGCCTTCTCCCGTGACGGTGATGACATTGGATGCATCCCTTCTCTGCAGATGGAAATTAGGACTAAGGATGATATCCCAGTCCAAAGAGCCTATGCATCCATTCCAAAGCCACTCTACAAAGAAGTGAAGGAGTACATCCAGGAACTCCTGGTTAAAGGTTGGATTGTGAAATCTCAGTCACCATATGCAGCCCCTGTCATATGTGTCAGGAAGAAAGATGGGTCCTTACGACTCTGCGTCGACTACCGGCTCCTCAACAGCAAAACCGTACCTGACCGCCACCCCATCCCTAGAATCCAAGACCTCACCGACTCCCTAGGAGGATATGCTTGGTTCTCAATTCTGGACCAAGGGAAAGCCTACCATCAAGGCTTCATTGCTGAAGGGTCAAGGTACCTGACTGCGTTCATAACCCCATGGGGCCTGTACGAGTGGGTCCGAATACCGTTTGGGTTGTCAAACGCACCAGCAGCTTTTCAAAGGAGCATGGAGGGGATGCTTGACGAGCTGAGAGATGAGTGCTGCATCCCTTACCTCGATGATGTTTTGTGCTTCTCCAGATCGTTTGAAGAGCATGTGCAGGTGTTACGCAGAGTCCTCCAAGCCTTACAGCGTCATGGTGTAAAGTTGAAACCAGAGAAATGCGAGCTCTTTCGCAAGGAGGTCAGGTACGTTGGGCGATTGGTGTCGGCAGATGGAGTAAGGATGGACCCCAAAGATTTTGAAGCAGTACAAACACTGAAACACAAGACACCACAAACAGTTGGGGACATCAGGCAAATGCTCGGGTTCCTGAGCTATTACAGAACATATGTGCAGGATTTTTCACGTATAGCCAAGCCCCTGTATGACCTGCTTCAGTCAAAGGCCGACACTTCTCAGCTTAAATCGCCACAGGGAAAAACAAAAGGCCACCAGCAGTCCTCTCGAACCCCAATAGAGTGGACCAAAGAACATCAACAGGTCCTTGAGCAGCTCATTGACCGACTGACCAAACCCCCAGTGCTGGCATACCCCGACTTCGACCGCCCTTTCACACTTCATACTGATGCCTCGCAAAAGGGTCTGGGTGCGGTTCTCTACCAAGTTCAGGATGGAAAAATGAGGGTGATTGGATATGGTTCACGCACACTGACACCAGCGGAACAGAATTATCACCTACACAGTGGCAAACTTGAATTCCTGGCATTGAAGTGGGCGATATGTGACAAGTTCCGTGATTATCTGTTCTATGCCCCACATTTTACAGTCTTCACGGACAACAACCCACTCACATACATCCTGAGCACTGCCAAGCTTAATGCAGTGGGTCACCGGTGGGTGGGGCAGTTAGCTGACTTCCACTTTGACATCAAATACCGACCAGGTAAAACTGCCATTGATGCTGACACCTTGTCACGATGGCCCCTAGATATAGACACTTTTATGGTCGAATGCTCTGAAGAACTATCAGAGGACACAGTCGGTGCTGCATGGGAAGGAAGCCGGAGAGCTCAACAGAGAGATGTGGCCTGGGTGGCAGCCCTCAACTTGTCACACCCTAGCCAAACCCAGTTCGAGGGTCTGCAGGCAGTCAGTCATGATGAGCTGGTGAGGGAACAAAGGAAAGACCCCGCCATTGGGAAAGTTGTGGAGTTGAAACAACAAGACAAACCACTAACAGAGGAAGAAAGAAATAAAGTTGATGGACACACGAGGAGGCTGCTGCGAGAGTGGGGCAAATTATACCTGGAGAATGACCTGCTCTACAGAAAAACTGTGAGTCGACAACAATTGGTTCTGCCCGCCACATATAAACAAACAGTTCTGACTCACCTCCACAACAACCTGAATCATGTTGGCGTTGAGAAAGTGCTGAGCTTGGCAAGGGAGCGATTCTACTGGCCTTTCATGAAAAGTGATATAGAGAACTACATCACCAGGAAATGCTCATGCATCAAACAGAAGAAACCAGTCACAAATGAAAGAGCTCCAATGGGAAGTATTACATCGACTTCTCCCCTCGAGCTGCTATGCATCGATTTCCTTCACTTGGAAGCCAGCAGGGGTGGGTACGAGTACATCCTGGTCGTGATTGACCACTTTACCAGGTTTGCCCAAGCCTATCCCACCAAGAACAAGGCTGGTAAGACAGCAGCCGACCGGCTTTTCAATGATTTCATCCCGAGATTTGGGTACCCTGCCAAACTCCATCATGACCAGGGTCGGGAGTTTGAGAATGAGCTCTTTAAGAATCTCAGACGATTAGCTGGTGTGGCCCATTCAAGAACCTCCCCATATCACCCCCAGGGCAATCCGGCCGAACGACTAAATCGTACCTTACTGCAGATGCTCCGGACTCTGGGGGAGAAAGAGAAAGAGAACTGGAAGGATCACCTACCTCATGTGCTCCATGCCTACAACTGTACAAAGCATGAGGCCACAGGGTTCTCCCCGTACTATCTGTTGTATGGTCGACATCCTCGCCTCCCTGTTGACATCCTCTTTGGTCTCATCACAGACCAGGAGGCCGAACTTAAAGAGCCAAATGGATATGCCGAGAGGTGGGCTCGAAAAATGACTGAGGCATATCAGATAGCCAATGCAAACAGCCAACAATCCAGCATAAAGGGAAAAACATACTATGACAAGAAGAGCAGAGGTGTCGTCCTTCAGCCTGGAGACAGAGTACTGGTACGCAATCTCGGTGAACGTGGGGGCCCTGGAAAGCTGAGAAACTACTGGGAGCAACAGATCTTCATCGTCAGAGAGCAGGTGGGTGACAATCCTGTCTATAAAGTCAGCCCTGAGCGAGGAGGTCAGCCAGTACGCACTCTACACCGAAACCTACTGTTACAGGTAAACGACTTACCTATAGAACCAGTCCAGAACCTGACCACAAGTACAGCAGAGTCACAAAGGAAAGCCAAAAAGAGTTCAAACGACCTTCAGGCCAGACATGCTGTACTGTACTCAAACACAGATGACTCTGATGAAGAGGAGGATGAGGGAACACCTCATTACTGGCTTCGAATACCTGTGGAGAGACCCAGGCCAAACGGTCACCCACCTGATCAAAATACTACCGATGCTTTCCAAGAGATAGCTGAAGAGAATGAAACCAGTTTGATGGAAGCAATCCCAACCGAACCTGGACAGGAAGGAGAATGTGTCAGGAGTGGAAGGCAGGGGTCAAGCAGTGGAGATGGACAATATGTTGAGGAGCTCCAGCCCACATTCATGGAGGACATACATTCTGCCTCTCAAGAGGATAATACCCCAACTGTTGACATGGAACACCCAGTCCCCCTGAGACGGTCTACAAGAGAAAGACGACCAAGACATATGTTCACTTACACGACTCTGGGTCAACCAGTGTACCAGCCGCACCCCATGGTGAATGCAGTTGGAACCCAACCAATGCAGTGTATGCACCAGTGTTTCCCCTCACCGTACTTCCATCCTATCCAACCCCCACCCATTAACCCTTACCTACCTGTTATGTGCCCAATACACTGTAGATAGAACACTTGGGAAAGATAGTGACATACCTGACCCACACATACACCATACATTACATATCCATCTACTGTAAAATATACATCATACACTGTATACTCACCTTGAGCGACCTGCAACACAAAACACTACATGTTTTTGTTTTGCAATGTTTTGAAAGAAATGTATGTTCAGTCAAGTTATTTTGGAGACTTAAGTGTCAGGAGCCACCTTTGTTTGTTGGGGAGTGTGTGATACACCATAAAGTGGGAGAATTTAATTATCACTTGGTGATAGTCCAGAAAATCTGTTTAAGAAAATATACGCCACCACACATAAATTAATAGTATTGCAACTAATTACATATATGGGTTTTTAAAACAAAAGAAAAAAAAAGGGTAACGAAGGTTCGGGCAACGTCTCACCAGGAGACCGGAATTGAGGAGCCCCGCCCCTCGCTCTTCAGATAGAGTTTGGGGAAGAAGACGGCGGTTGTCCTTTCTTTCTCTCACTGACTGTTCGTCATTACAGGTTAGTAGTGTGAAGCTGGTGAGGGCCGCCCCCCCTTTAAAAATGTGGAGTAACAATGTATATTTGGATATGATTTGTAATTTGATTGATAGTTGGGCTGAAACATTGAAAATAAATAAAGAAAAAAAGGATTCGTTAGGATCGCGGTTAGCTACATTTTAGCTACAACGGTCGCATAACGGTCGTTCTGAAGACCGCTACATGTATCTTTTTTTTCAGCTCCGTTCCACTCCCCGATTAAACATTGGTACCCTGAGATACGTTGTGCTGTTTTATCTGTTAAAAAGGAGTTATTATTATTATTATTATGATTATTGTTATTATTATTATTATTACTATAGACTTTACTTTTTCTCCCTTGCTATGTAATCAATTAAACTGTAGTTTATTCAGTCGGACAGTAGTTATTGAAAACACATTAGAGCGAGCTTAAGGTTTTGTCCATTATTACATCTCCCTCTTGCAGTATTCAACATAATTAATCCTCTTATTTGAGAAATGGTTTTTTTAATGTAGATCGCTGCACTCTGGATTGATTGGTGAGAGTTGATACCTTTTTACACAGGTGAAGGCTGTGTGTGTTTTTTTTGTAGCAGAAGAAAGGACACAGGAATGTGATTGTTCTAGGAAATGTTAATAATTTCATAATTTCAATAATTTGTAATAAAGATAGAGTTTGGGGAAGAAGACGGCGGTTGTCCTTTCTTTCTCTCACTGACTGTTCGTCATTACAGGCTCTCCAAGATCAAGGGAAAGCAGAAAGTCTTCAGAAGAAGAAAAAAAAACGGAAAAACAAAACAAAACATCATTTGTTATATTTGTCACTATAAGTAGAGACGAGTAACATTCACATATCTTCCAGGAGATTTGCGATATCCAGCCAGCCGAGGCTAACACAGGGGAGCTTTATGTCGGTTAGATTTCAAATTTTTATCTGCCCTAAAGTCTCACCGATACATCCCTGTTAATTCCAATCATCCAAATTAGTGCGGCCGTTCCACTGAACCGAAACTAGCAACTTCTCCAGGATCGATTCCTTCCTGCTAGAGAGTTTTAGTCTGCAGCTGGACTGCGAGTCTCAGCAAGAATCGCATCCAACTTGCGTCTCTGTCCTACAGCATCTCAGTCTGAGTGTTCGCTAGTCGGCCCAATCCGTCACAAATTTGTCGACATGCCAGGTATCCGCCAACTCCAAACAGGAACCCTGTTGTCATGAATAAACCCAGGTTGTATCCCTCTGGGTGTGTCCCTGTAGGACAGGAGGGCTCTCCTGTGCCCAGTCTTTTCCTCGAGAAAATTTGATCAATTGCATTGAGAGAGGAGCTGACCAGATCCATACTTTGTAGATTTGGAGGATGTGCAAGGAAAGGTATGAGGGAATTTTTCTGCCATAATTCGAAAGTACACATTGTTTGAAGGTGGCATTTAAGGTGGAACCATTGTTTTAAGGTGGCGTTTAAGGTGGAACCATTGTTTTAAGGTGGCGTTTAAGGTGGAACCATTGTTTCATGGTGGCGTTTAAGGTGGAACCATTGTTTTAAGGTGGCGTTTAAGGTGGAACCATTGTTTTAAGGTGGCGTTTAAGGTGGAACCATTGTTTCATGGTGGCGTTTAAGGTGGAACCATTGTTTGAAGGTGGCGTTTAAGGTGGAACCATTGTTTGAAGGTGGCGTTTAAGGTGGAACCATTGTTTTAAGGTGGAAGGTTCTTATCAACTCGATATGTAAGCTTTATTTCCTCATTTTGTGTACCTGGGTTGTCCTAAAGCTGTGTTGTACCTGTCCAGCTGTAAGGTACCCGCTTTTCTGCAGAGTGTAAACTCTGTCTGTGTGTTCAGGTGGATCATGAAGCTACCGACCCGTCTGGACCTCAGCCTTACTGGTTCCACACGCTGCAGGTCCGACGGCTCAGGATTCCACGAGGACGAAGCAACAGTGACCCACTAAGAGCAGCGACTGCGCAGGAAGTCTTCACCTGGGTCAGCTGATGATGTCATGACGTGTGTGATGTAAAGACCGCATCATGTTCTTCAGAAACTGAACCTTGACGTTTGCGCTGTGCTCAGAAAGCGGGTCTGGAGTTCGGAGCGGCCCAGTCGTACCTGAGTCTGGAGAAGCTGGGAGAAGGAGCGTTCGCCTCCGTCTACAAGGGCATAAGCAGGTCAGATGGTCAATGTTTGATGACATCACAGAGTAAAATCACAAATAACTTATTTTTAAAAATCATACATTGTGATTTCCGGATGGTTTTTTAGTCTCTCGCAGTAGTAGACATGCACCTGAGATGACAATTTCAGACCTCCATAATTTCTAAGTGGGAGAAAATCATGGAGGTTTCGTGGCATCTGGTTTTTTCTGTTAGGATCAACGGCCAGCTGGTGGCTCTGAAGGTGATCCGTATGAAGACAGACGAGGGGATCCCGTTCACCGCCATCAGAGAAGGTGACCAATGAGATCTGTCCACCACCCACCTGAGTCTATTTGTGTCTGCACTCACCTGTGTGTGTGTGTGTGCGTGTGTGTGTGTGTGTGTGTGTGCACACGCACAGCCTCTCTCTTAAAGCATCTGAAACATGCCAACGTTGTCCTTCTGCATGACATCATCCACACCAGAGAGACGCTCACCTTCGTCTTTGAATATGTGGTGAGGAAGGCCTTCTCCCTTATGCAGCAGTTCCCAGTCTGACCTGAGGGGGCGCTGCAGATACAATCTCAATCAGGCCTTGTTGATTTGAGCTAAATGTTTAGAGCTGGCAGCAGATGTCTGTGATGTTTCGGGATCTCCAGCAGCTCTGATTCGCTGACTCGTATTTGTCTGTTAGTGTAGTAGCTGCTGTCTTCCTGCAGGGGGCAGTGCAGCCCACAGTGGTAGATTGAAGCATTCTGATCCTTGTGTTGCTGCTGCAGCAGACAGATCTGGCCCAGTACATGACGCAGCACCCCGGAGGACTTCATTCGCACAACGTGCGGGTATGTGCACACACAGCAGGGGGCGCTGCAGGAACAGCATGTTGCACTGATGCTGTTCTTCCATGCAGATCTTCATGTTCCAGCTGCTGCGGGCCCTCAGCTACATCCACAGTCGCAGGATCCTGCACCGAGACCTGAAGCCCCACAACCTGCTCATCAGCTACCTGGGAGAGCTCAAGCTGGCCGACTTCGGTGAGGAGCGCCCCCTACAGACTGACAGGCTTACACTCTAAAATTTTTTAAATTCTGTTACTTGTTTTATCTAACTGTTTTTGTGCAAATTACTTTGTGAAATTCAGTTTTTATGCTGAACATAAGCGTGTCTTTGTTGTATTTACATAACAACAAGATACACTAAGTGTCAATTAAACATCGTCCTGTCACTTTAAATCTAATGGGTATTTATGCAAATTAACGTTGTCCCTAGCTGCTTTCCATATTGCATCATCACGCCAACTGCAGTTGGGTAGCAGCACTTCTTACTGCTTTTGGTGTCAAAAAACAGTTTCAGAGTTTTAAAAAATTTTATTTTATTTTTTACACCAAACCAGGATGAAGTGCTGCTAGCATGAACTGTAAAAATTAGAGTAAAAATGGAGTCTGAGCTGAAAAATACCAAAAATAATTAAAATGATAAAACAAAATCTTTGCTTAATCTGTGGATTCTGGTGACATTTTCTGCTCTGCAGTTCTTCTCTGTGCTGCGCTGAAAAGAGTCATGTGGAAGTAAGCTAGGTTTACCCAATTACTGCGATGACGCAATACGGAAAGCAACTAGGGACAATATTCATTTGCATAAATAGATTTAAAGTGACAGGATTATGTTTGATTAACTTGCTCAGCCTGAGTTGTTTTAACACATGTTGTTAGGTAAAAACAATGAAACGCGCTTCTGTTCAGCATAAAAACTGAATTTGAAATATTAATCTGAACATAAAACAAGCATCATCAAGTTTCATTTCTTGGAGTATGATGTGAAGTTTTGGATCAAAATGTTTGATCTCATAATCTATTTAAATTAAGTCGATGCAAAAAGTGAAGCATTTGAAAGCAGTGAGTACTGATGAATGGTTAACGTTGCTCAAAGTTTTGAATATTTGTTTGACTGATTGTTGAAAAGTAAATATGCTCTGATTACATCATGTGTTAAAAATATAAGTTAATAAAATAATGCTTATGTAAGCAGATTAATACATTTGATAAGAATAAAACTTCAGCTTCAGAATATTGTTAACCACAGAAAAGTTTAGACCAAATACTTTATTGACATATAATTTATGTCAAGATGTCTTTGATATTTAGTTTTTGTACAGCTAAACAAATTTATGAAGTTATTTTAGATTTGTAAAACTTAAATTGCACAACTTAACTTCATTTATTTTTATATGTTGCAATAACTGATTCTGTTGAGGCGATTATGACAGTAAGGTTTGGCCAGCAAGGTTTCCCACAATGCATTGGGCCTCCAGCAGCAGCAACTAAACCACTTTTTATTTGTCTCAAAAATTAGTTTTAAGTCGTTTAAGTCTAAAACGTAAAAGCAAAACCTTCATCTATGCAGTCAGTTCATCATGAAGGAGGCGCTTATTGAATAATTTAAGCTTTAATATTTGAATTCCCAAAACGGCACCATGAGTGAAATGAATGATTATTTTTATGATTATTTATTTGCTGCTCTGTAAATAATTGTTTTTGTTTTACTGAAGGAAAGTGAAGAAGCTGTTTCTGATTGACCGGGTTTCACCTTACTGTTAGATTTCACTTTTAAAAATATATTTTAGTGAGTTACATTTATCTAATTAATCCAATGAAACAGAAATAATTTTACTGTTTCCATTAATTAACTCAGTTATGTCAACTGGTTCCACTAAACCCTCATTATAACTTAATGTTGAACAAACTGACGTCTGTAAATTTAACTTCAGCATTAAGTTAAACAAACTTAAGCCTAAACTGCCTCTAAACTCAATTTACTGAACTGAGTTTCTTTATCTTTACTTGAATGATTTTGTTGAAAATAAATGTGAAACACTTTACATTGACATAACTTGTTTAAGTAAATTCAACATTTCATTTCTTACAGTGTAGCACAGAATATTGAGTTTTTTCACTTTTAGAAAAAGCACAGGCCTCTGCTGTGCTTTTAACCCTGAGGGACTCCATGGTGCAGGGCTGGCCCGGTCCAAGTCCATTCCCGCCCAGAACTTCTCCTCAGAGGTGGTGACGCTGTGCTATCGGCCCCCCGACGTTCTGATGGGATCCATCCGCTATTCTACGGCCCTGGACATGTGGTGAGCGCCGCCGCCTTTGCCGCCGCCGCCGCCGCCTTTGCCGCCGCAATGACTAAAGGTTGCTTTGCTTGAATCAGGGGGGCGGGCTGCATCTTCATAGAGATGCTGCAGGGAGCGCCAGCGTTCGCAGGAGGTTCTGATGAGCTGGAGCAGCTGCAGAACATCTGGACGGTCAGTTCAATGAGTTCTGATCGGGTCTGGATCCAGTTCTGATCAGGTCCACCTTAAGCACCACCTTAAAGGCTTTGGTTTTGTTGCGGCCTCTGGTCTTCTGCAGGTTCTGGGTGTCCCGTCAGAGGACAGCTGGCCTGGGGTCAGTCTGCTGCCTAATTACACACCAGGTGAGCTCACCTGTCTGCGTTCACCTGCTGAAGGTACGTAGCACATTAACTTACATTTCTGTTTTCACCTTAGAGCGCTTCATTCACTGCAGGCCGAAGCTTTTTAGAGATGTCTGGAAAAGGTAAGCTAAGCCAAGATAAGGTCATTTTATTTATACAGCAGATTTTCAGCAACAAGGCAATTCAAAGTGCTTTAAAGGAATTAGCAGGAAATACAAACAAAACAACAAACCAAAGGAAAGAGCAAAAGAAGAAAAAGTATAAAACTACATATTGTTTCCCCATGTTTAAGAATAAGTAGTCCCTAATTTATAAACTAGTGGGGGGTTTCTCTGGATTCTGGTTCTGATAATGTTGAGCTAAGGTAGCAAGGTGAGTTCCTCTGGATTCTAAGTTTGTTCAAATTCCTTTTCTGGGTTGCAAGTACTACAAGTACACCATCATTTATCATTTATAAGCTAGAAGTAGTTTTTCTGGAAAAACTAATATAAGTTTCTCTGCATAATATTCTAAAAAGTATAATATTGGTCTAAATCAGTACTTCTTAAATACTGGGGCGCGCCCATAGACATGAATACTAGACGCCCCATTGAGCGCTGAGTCCTGCGTTACGTCGCCGCCATGTTGTGTGTGGCAGCAGAGCGATCGGAGCTCCTTCAGTCATGCGCTGTGTGGACTAGTTTCAACTATCTTACGATTCAAACTGGATTCCTTGGCTTTACCTTTCACAGGTAAGGATGAAAGAGCAGAATTACTTCACTTTGCAGCCAGAAACTCGCTTCTAAACAACCGAGGAATATTTCCTATGTAGCTAAATTGGCCACTGATTGTTAGCATAGCTAACGTTTTCATATTGTTTTAATGAGAGAGAGCTGTTAGAGGGGGATGCATTAAAAACCAGTATAATATAAATAAATACATTTGTGTTTTATTGCACACTTTTATTCTTTCACTTTTTGTGTATTTTTAAATATCTCAGTCTGAAGTATTAGTGTATTAAGACAGCTTATGTAATAAAATAAAAATAATTTACTCTGTTAGATTGTTTTTCACTCTTGTCTATGCTGTCCATAGCAGAGTTTACATATCATACTGTAATGAATATATTTTACAGAAAAAAAATAAGGCAAAATATGTAGCTAATGTTTGATAATGACTAATTTATCAAATTTATTGTCTTCACAATAATATATCAAAAAATAAAAGGAAATTATGGAATAATGTAAATATGTTCTTGAATAAAACACTGTAAAAGTGTGTTTGTTCATCAGTGTTAATATAAAAATGATCAGAATCTTTTCTAGCAAATTAAAACATTGTGCTCTTTATTCAGAAATCCCCTAAAATAATTAAATAATCACATCAAAAGTTAGAAACTCTGTCTTTAGTCATTTCTTTGATTACCAAATATATTAGTGTGTGTGAGAAAATGTGTCAATGACATTTATTAACTTAAAATACTTAGTAGAACGGCTCTTTGTGAAATTCGGTCAACTTTACTCTTATTTAAAACAAATGAAAAACTCAGAGCTCTTATACTCCATCAAAAGCAAGTAACTGTAACTCACAGAAAAAGGCCAGGACATAGATGAAACCTATATTTTTATTGTTAATGCAAAATGTTTCTCTTTTCATCTCTTCTCATCTGACAAGCTGAAATATAAGCAATATTGCTTCAAATTTTTACCCAATAAATGTTTATTCACAAAATCAGTTTATCAATTAATAAACTGATTTTGGAAATTATTTTTTGAGACTTGGAACAATAAAACAACTTTGATAATAAGGTCATACAATTCTGGAGCCAGATAAATTATTAAATATGAACAGATTCGCAATAGTATTTCAATTCTGGAGGAGGCGCGAAAAAAATGATGATCCCCAGAGGTGCATGGCAGAAAATAATGGAGAAACACTGGGTTAAATAGTGAGTACTTCACAACTTTAAAAAGTAATAAACTAAACTAAACCAGGGATGCCCAAACCTTTTTGAGACCAACATCTATTTTTTCTTTCACCAGCAAACTGAGATCCACGACACGAAGATATAAAAATTATAAATGAAACTCTTTTGACTTATTTTACATGCAAATATCCATCAGTTACAGCAGAAATATTAAAGTGATGGAAACCTGATGCTGTTTCTTCCTCAGTGAGATTCTGAGACTGGGAGGAGGTTACTGGTTTCTCAGTCAGAAACTGGTTACAAACCTGAGGCAGCAACTGTCAGTCAGTTATGGCAGATCTGAACTTTGACCTCAATATGAGAAACATCAGACTGCCAGCAGGAACCACAGAGCTCTGTTAGGTTAAAGCACATCTTGTGAAGTTTAGATATTTTTCCTCCAACAGGATCCAGAGGAATCAGCTCAGATGTTGAACTGGATTTGATTTCAGTCATTTGTGAATGTTGCTCCTCATTTTCAACAGCAGAGCTAGAAAGGTTATCATTTTTTAGAAAGTCTCATCAACATCAATATTTCCACTAAATAAGAGACAAAAATAAATCCCATGTTTGACGGAGGAAAACCCTCTCAGACTCTGAGCTGCCAGAGAGCAGCAAGCTGGTTTTAAAACTATTAAACAATGAATTTAATTTCACATAATTATTACGGTAGAAGTCATTTGTTTGTTACTTAATGAAATACATTTGTCATATTTTTGTTGTGAATGATTTATACTCGCAGACGAACCAGGTCATTAGTCCAAGTTTGTTGTTTATTGAACATCCAGAAACTGAAGCGGCTGAACAGGTAAACAGAACAACCTGAACAGGTGATCAGCTCCAAACCATGAGGACCTTTTTACTCTTTGTCGTTTAGCACACCCGTTGCCGTGGCAACCGCCTGCGCTCCACAAGCCGAGCGGAGATTACGTTAAAAACATAACATTCAGTCCGTTACGACATTAGGTTATCAGGCTTGATATTTGTTTTGTGGTTATTAATAATAAACCCAGCGGTGAGCTGATTTAAACTCCTGCTCTGATGGTCAGTCGATCTTTGAGTCCCTTTTTTTGTTTAGGTAATGAAACTGAAATGCACAGAATTGCGCAACACCTAATTGAAACAATAATTACTGAGATTATTATTTTTGTCATTAATTTGAACATGTTTTGTTGATTTTTTTGTCTTTAATAAAGTTACAAACGTTTTGGAACTTAGTGATCAAAGGACGTGCTGGTCTCAGCGTCCTGGTGACGTTCAATTTGTCACCTCCTGCTGAGATCAACTCAAAACCTTCCGCGATCGACCGATCAATCAATATTGACGTATTGAACATCTCTGAACTAGACAGACAGACAGGCAAGGAAGAGATGCATCAGGGAAGTATGCACATGTAGCTACATTGAGATAAAACAAAGACACGAGTGACAGACGGTGACATCACAGAGTGTATCTGTTTGCTGTGTTTGTGTGCTGCATGTGTATGACCATAAAACCATGCAGCTCGGTCTCCCAGGCAACAGTCTGATATGATGGTGTTATCTAGGAGCAAGTCCTTGGGAGCGCTCTGCTCCACAGTCACATGGATGATTTCAGAAGGGAGTGAGGAGAGCAGGAGCGTCATGTTCACATGTCTTCCAGGAGATTTGAGATATCCAGCCAGCCGAGGCCAACACAGGGGAGCCAGTTCAGATACAGAGAGCTTTATGTCGGGTAGATTTCAAATTTTAATCTGCCCTAAAGTCTCACCAATACATCTCTGTTAATTCCAATCATCCAAATTAGTGCGGCCGTTCCACTGAACCGAAACTAGCAACTTCTCCAGGATCGATTCCTTCCTGCTAGAGAGTTTTAGTCTGCAGCTGGACTGCGAGTCTCAGCAAGAATCGCATCCAACTTGCGTCTCTGTCCCACAGCATCTCAGTCTGAGTGTTCGCTAGTTGGCCCAATCCGTCACAAATTTGTCGACATGCCAGGTATCCGCCAACTCCAAACACAAATCCTGTTGTCATGAATAAACCCAGGATGTATCCCTCTCGGTGTGTCCCTGTAGGACAGGAGGGCTCTCCTGTGCCCAGTCTTCTCCTCGAGAAAATTTGATCAATTGCATTGAGAGAGCAGCTGACCAGATCCATACTTTGTAGATTTGGAGGATGTGCAAAGAAAGGCTTCAAAAAAAGAGAGAAAAAGACAGGACAAAAACGGGAGGCAGGGCAGCAAGGGAGCAGAGGAAAAAAGTCTTCACCAAGAGCTAGAGAGAAAAAAAGCTAAGACTAAGCTGAAGTCTTAATATTTGGCAGCTAAAGTGTTTAACAGGGTTGCTTTAATCGCCACTGGCTGCCTAACAGTGTATACTTACATTGTTAGGGGTTGGGGGTGTGGCCAGGGGCCCGGGCGATGGAGTAAGTGAGAGGAGGGGGACACCCTGGACCGGGGTCTGGGCCATCACAGATAAAGACGGGACAATGATGCATGCTAGGGTTAATTTAGAGAGACCATGGCGGGAAGAAGCTGGAGTACCTGTGAGAAACACGGCATTCCAGGAGACAATATGCTAACTCCTTTTCCTCAGGCTAGGATTGCTGCAAAGCATCAGTTCTACCAACTGCCCCACTGTGCTGCCTGCTTTAGGTGTAAACTGGAGGCACCATCTCCTCCTGACCCCATGAGGGACGACGGTGTGAGAAAATGGATGGATGGATGGAGGAGCTGCTAACAGGCTTTATGCTCAGTCTCTGCTCCTCTGCATCAGGTTGGAGCAGCTGTCCTGTAAGACTGATGACCTGGTCCAGAAGATGCTCAGGCTGGTTCCGACAGAACGGATTTCAGCTCAGGAGGCTTTGCAGCATCCATATTTTAGCACGCTTCCTGCTCCCATCATGCACCTCAGAGACGGTAAGACCACCACCTGCTAACGAGCTACAAAAAAATTCTTTTCAGATGAATGTGTAATACTGAAGGTTCAATATGGAACCACGGTGCAGAGATTTCAGATTCAGATTTGCTAAATGTAGCCACTATAAGCTCCACCTGTGAACAGGTTGGCTTCACAGGCCAAGTAAAGCTGCGCTCTGATTGGCCAGTCTCTGAAGCCAGCAGGGGGCAGCACCTCCAGCTGTCGGCTGTGCTGCAGGACAATCGGAGCTTAGCGGAGAGGCTGCGTCTCCTCACTGAGAGTTCAGAAAGTTGTTAACTATCAGCAGCTTCTCCACGACCAGATCATGTTCAGGACCTTCTAACATCAGCATCACATTTTATACACAGAAGAAAATCCAAATTACTTGAATGAAAGTAAAATTTGCTGTTTTTCAGCTGTGTCCATCTTCAAAGTTCCTGGAGTTCGCCTGGAGACAGAGTTCAGAGACATCTTGAACCCCGGACAGAAACTGAAGTCTGCCCGGCTTCCTGCTGCCGGCTGTTGGTGATCAAACCGCAAATCAGATCAACTGGACCTGACGAGACAAGGAAAGGGGCAAACTAACCCTTTAGGTAGACGGATTCATAAACTAGGGATGGAGTTCTGATGCGCTGGTCCAGGGTGGCTGCGGCTACGATGCAGTGGCTCTCCCCCATCAGAGGCCACTGATGGGGGAAGCTTTGGAGTCCTCTGGACTTGATCAACACTCTGCAGAACATTTTGCAGAGAACCCAAATAAAACGTTGAGCGTCTCAGCGCGTGTGGTCCTTCCAGTTCTTTTCCTGAATCGACATGAAGCCGATCCAGAGACTCTTTCTGCTCCTCCAGAAACAGGTTCTGGTCCACAGGGCGTAACCGGTTCTGTTTTGCTTCAGGTTGCAACACGTCTCTGTCTGTCTGCTTCAGGCTCTCAGAGCGTTCCTGTGTCTCAGTCTGTCCTCGGGTCTCTGTGTGTCTTTCTGTCCTCTAGTGTCCATCGGCTTCAGACAGGTTTCCACTGGAACTTTCATTAGTTATTTCGATGCTTTTATTGGCATCAGTTGCCATGGTGACTCTTCATAAGGAAACAAGACTCTATTTCCATGATTCCATTCAGAATAAGTTAGTTGGAAGGAAAACCACCAGTCGGGTTCTGGTAGAGGAGAGCAGCTGCTCTCTGAAGCTCACTTCTGCCTGACCATTGATGTTGTGACCAAGAGCCAGAAGCTGTTTGTACATTTATGTATATTTGTTTAAACATTTGATTTCCAGAGAAATTTAAAATAAAAACATTCAGTGCTCTGGAAATCTGCTGAAGCCTGTTGTTGCCTTTTTCACCTTGACTGCTGGTTTTCATCCTGTTGAAGGTTTTACAACCCTAACCCCCACAGGGCTTTAAAACGGTTAATAATAATAATAATAATAATAATAATAATAATAATAATAATAATTTAGAAATACCGATCAATAAATCCCTCAACTACCCTCCGCCTCCACCAGGTGGCAGCAAAGAGCATATTTGTTCTTTTTTTTTTAACCACATGAAGCGCAGCTGCTGGGATGATGATGATGATGATGATGGTGGTGGTGGTGGTGGCTTGGTTCTGATGAAGGGTGAACAGAACTTTTGAGCGAATGTTAAGAGGAAAGTAGTTAATAATCCGAGCCGTAAGTGAAGGCAGCACCAGCCGAAACTCCGACCGGAAACAGCTGAGAGACTTTTCCCAGTCGGGACCAGAAACCACAGAACCGAATCTGGAGCAGTTTTTCAGGGGACCAGTTCAGCCCGGTACCAACTGGAGATTCTGCCGGAAGTGGTTCCGGTTCGGCAGGGAGTGTTTATGGCGTTATTGGTGAGTTGTTCTGGCGAACCACATTTAGAACAGAAGTTATTGTATGAAGTTCGAACCTGGTTGTGGTTCTGGGGCCTTTGGACTCTGCTGAGTTCGGAGGGTGTTTTCAGAACTTTTTGGGTCTGTTTGATTTAGTTTAGCTTGCACCAGAATGTCCGAACTTGATGGAAACTGGATTCATCTGCTCCCAGAACTCCCGCAGAGTCTAGCAGAACTCCGAACCTCCGGTTCCGATGTGTTCGGGTTCCCTTAGTAAATAAAGTGTTTCACTCTGCAGCTTCCCGGAGAACCTCTGTGTGTTTTTGGACCGACTGACAGAACCGGTTCCTGGAGAACATGTTCCCAGCTGCACACTGGCATCCCGCCGAACCCAGACTCGGTACCAGACATTGTGGACTGAATTTAGTCCAGTTTGGGCCCATCTTGAGCAGAACCCGCCAGGTTCTAGATTCTGAGACGGAACCGAGGCTCATAAGTTGAACTAACTAGTGGTGAACGAGGCTAGCTGGTTAAGACCGAGCTAATTAAACTAACTAGAGGTTAACTAGTTGAACTAACTAGTACCAGCTAGTTAAACTACAGGTGAACTAAGTAACTGGCTCATCCAGGCGGAGGTCCACCAGAACCAGCAGAACAGGAAGAGGATTTCCTGGAGGTTTATCCAAAGATGAAATCAGCTCCCAGCTCTGAAATACAGGAAGTGATGTCACACAGCAATCAGCTGATTGGAATCAGTAAACAGGAAAGATGTTGTCCTGGAGCTGGTTCTGACCCACCCCACCGGGTCAGAACCAGTAGAACCCCCAGGCTGAGCTCTGTGGTCCTCTGGTCCACAGAGCCGTGTCCGTCCACAGGTTCCTCCTGGTGGACGAACGTCTCACCAAAGTACAGATGGAAGATTTAACTCTGTATTTCTGGAAACTGTGAAAAACTCCCAAGTTCCATAAAATATCAGATTAATGTAAAAAAGTGAAGAATTTTCCTGAGGACAAGTTGCAGTTTGTTCAGATTGAACTTTGACCCTAAGATCCTTGACGCTGTTGTTCTGTAGTCCTGCCCTTTGACCTCAGAACCGTCAGTTCCTCAACTCTTCTTTTTGTCTTTCAGGTCCAAAGGAACGTCTTATCTGTGGACCGACTGGACCCGATGGACCACAGACAGCAGCAGGAGGAGTTCTGATCTCTGATTCAGGACTGGGACAAAGATCTCGGTGGACTTCCTGAACGCTCATTGATTGGAAGAGCTGTGGACAGCTGAGTGTCTGTGGAGGTCATGGGTTCTCCACAGACCCAGGGATCTCCAGCTGTTCCTCAGATGGGGGTTCGCGCCCGGGTGTCAAACTGGTCAAAGAAGCGGGAGATAGGGAACGCCGGGCCCCCCTCGAGAGTTGACAGCCTGGGACCGAGCCAGTTGGATGGACCTTCTAGGAAGTTTCTGGAGGACAGCCTGGACCTGTCGGGTCGGTCGGAGACCGGCGTCCAGGTCTTCAGGACAGGCCTGGTGAGGATGAAGAGGAGCAACAGCGAGGCGACCATCAGTGACTTCAGTTCTGAGGACGCAGGTCCCACAGCCACGCTGACCAGAAGACACGGGAGCTCGTCCAGCGTGGACCTGTTGAGCTCAGCGGGGTTCTGGGAGGTTCTGGACCAGGAGCCCAGTGCTCCTCCTCCAGTCCCTGAGCCTGACGCCGTCTCTACCGTGCTTTCTCCCAGCCTGCAGGCGGCTGTCCAGATCGCACGTGGGGACATCGTCTTCATTCCAGGACAGGACACTGACAGAGATCCCAAAAAGAAGACGGAGACGTCTGTCCTCGGCCGCCTGAGGCCTCAGCGGACCAATGGCACTGAGGTGCGCCAAGACAGCAGCTGCCCTTTGACCCCTCACAGGTGGTTCTCTCATTATGATGTTCAGAGTGTCCTCGTCACTGTAGCAGAGGGACGTCCCTGTGCAGAGGCTCCTGATCTGCTGCCGTCAGTGGGGCACGAAGACCAGGATGGTGTCGAACGGAGCAGCGCTCTGGTCCTAGCCTGTCCTCACTTCCTGAATGAGCTTGGAGGGGAAATGGACCAGAACTTGGACCTGACCCGGCCCAACGGCTCTACCGGCACCAATGCTGCCTTGTCTGTCCTGGAGGCGTCCAGAGGAAGCAAGCGCTGTCCCGCAGACCTCAGGGGGACGGACGAGTACCTGGACCTGGGAGCCACATACTACCAGAAATACTTCTACACCAAAGGTAAGACCTGGTCCCAGTCCTGGTTCTGGTCCTGGTTCTGCTCCCAGTGTTCAACTGTTTCAGGTTCTGTGACCCGTTTCCTGGCTGGTGTCCCTCTAGATCACCAGAATTATTTTGCCGTTGATCCGAAGTTCGGTCCGATTTCGCTGAGCGTCCGTCGAGACGCTGTGGATGATGGAGGAAACCCAATCGGGTTCTGCTACAGGATCATCCTCCGGACCGGCCAGGTAACCGATCCAACCAGCCCGGGTCAGCGCAAGATCTCATGTTCTAAGAAGCAGCTTCCTGTTTCTCCTCAGCTGCCCACCCTGAGAGGATCCATCATGGAGGACTCGGTCCCTTCTTCGTCCAAACACGGGTCGGGTCGAGGTCTTCCCCTGAAGGATGTCCTGGAGTTTGTGGTCCCAGAACTCAACATCCAGAACCTGCGAGCGGCAAGCCGTTCCCCCAAAGTCCCAGACCTGCTGCTGCAACTGGATCAGCAGGAGGTGAGCTGGTTCTGCTGATCCAACTGCCTGTTCTGGTGGTTCTGGTAGTCCTACGGACCTTATAGTGTTGAAAAGCAGGAATGGTTTTCCTTTCTCTCCACGGTTCTGGACAAGGTTCTGCTGGTCCCTATTAGCACACTAAATGTGGTTGGACCGGAACCAGGACACCAGAACCCCAGGCTGCAGTTCTGTTCAGTGGAGGTTCTGGTGTTGCTGGATTGATCCACGTTCTGACATCTAAAAGCAACACGGCGTTGGACCTTGTAGAAGTAGAAAGGATGGGCGGTTCTGGTTCTGGCAGAGCAGAACGTGGCGTAAACACTGGAGTTGGACCGACAGGTTTATCGTCACAGCTCTTGACGCGCTGGTTCTGATCCGTCTTCCTGTTTTCCCGCAGCTTGTCCTCCAGCACAGAGTGGACCTGCAGCTGAGCTGGGCCGGTCAGAACACGGGAGAGACCAGCAGTCCTGCCCTGACCCAGTTCCTAAACTTGCTGGGCCACAGCGACCCGATGAAGAATTTCTACAAGCACCAAGACCAGCAGAACTCTGGTACCAGAACCTCCTTTCTTATGGTCCAAATATGTTCTGTTCAAGATCAGGTCCACTTTTAGATATTTGACCAAACCAGAACTTCTATCCGGGTCACTGCTGTTGGAGCCCAATGTCTCAGGCCGGGTCCGAAAGGTTCTAACCCCTAACCCAGTCCCTTCTCTCTAAATGATTGATCATCTGAAGGTTTTTTTCCACAAACCCGTCCAAGTTGCTTCCTGTCAGTGAGAGGCAGCGACACGACGGTTTGATGGCGGCCGATGGCGCCAGCGGCCGGCGGCGCCTCCCGTCCGGCCCGGTCATGTGACACTAAAATCACACGAGAACAGACGCACTGAACGGTCTTTGTTCTCCTTTGGTTTCTTTTTGTGCTTAAAAGAAATTATGGACTTTTAAAAAAACTAAATCTTTAACTTAATAAAATAAATCAAAGAAGTGGCTCCAACAGACGTGGGAAAAATGACCTGGTTACTTAAGGCTAACCTGACTCTCAACCTGAACATCCACTCTGAAGAGAGTTTGATGGGTAGGACCAGAACGCGGCGTGGTCGGGTTTCTTTCATTCCTTCACTGCTCAGCTTAACCCCTGGGCTTTGACTGGAATATCCAGGCTGCTTTCTAGGTTTTTTGAAATTCATACTCTATATTGCCAAAAATATTTGCTCACCCATCCAAATGAATGGATCCAGGTGTTCCAATCATGGCCACAGGACGAATGAAAACTGCTTTTACAAACATTTGAGAACGAATGTTTCGCTCTAGGATGTCCAACAAATCCAGTCCTGAAATTTCCTGCTCCTAAATATTCAGTCAGCTGTGTTATATGAAAGTGGAAGCCACTGGACTCCAGAGCAGTGGAGGTACGTCTGACTCCACTGTGCCAAGCGTAAAGTTTGGTGGAGGGAGGGATCATGGTGTGGGATTGTTGTTCAGGAGCCCCTTAGTTCCTGGAACTAAGAACTCTGACTGCTTCAGCAGACCAAGACATTTTGGACACTTCCAGGCTCCCATCTTTGTGGGAACAGTTTGGATCTGGACCCTTTATGGACCAGAGCACTAGGCAAGGTCCATAAAGACATGATGGAGAGCCCGGCCTTCTCGTCCCACATCAGTGTGTGGCCTCACAAATGCGCTTCTGGAAGAATGGTCAGAAATCCCCATAAACTCTCGGCTAGACCTGGAGGACAGCCAGAATAGTTGAAGCTAGTCCAGCTGCAGAGAGACCAACACATTGAACCCGGTGGGTTATTATGGGATGGCACTGAAGCTCATATGTGAGTCAAGGCAGGTAGCAATATGGCGCATGTTATATTCATATCATCTTGAGAGTGCCATGCACTTAATGCACTAGGGCATGAGTTATTGCTCCTGATAAGTGCTCTCACAGAATGAATGAGATGTTTTCTGTTTTTTCTATTTTTGATGCTTAGTGCAAACCAATTTCCTTCTGGGATGTGAATAAAACTGCAACTGAAATCCCTTTGCAATCCGAATCCGAGAGCGAACAGTTTCTGTCTCCTTTCAGGCAACTCAACAGAAAGTCCAACTGTTTCCATGATGTTCCAAGAATTTCAGCTGACGTTCCACGTTTCTGCCCTGCTACAAACTGTTGCCGATGGTTCTGCTCAGGTACTGCATGGTGCTAAGCTATAGGGGGGTTCCACAGCGCTACAGGAGAAGTGAAGTTGGTTTTTGTTTTCAGGTACTGAGGTCACACCTCGTTGGGAACGATGTCACCGTGATTTTCCAGGAACCTGATGCTCCGCCCTTCAAGCCCCAGATCATCCGTGCCGACCTCCAGCATGTCTTCATCATCGTTCGAGTTCACCGACCCTGCACCCAGCACACCTGTTACAGGTTAGACTTCGTCCACAGGAAGTGAGGTGTCCCAGGTCCGACTCCAGGTGTGAAGTTGCCGTGTCTTTCAGTCTTGCCGTGTCTAGGTCCCGGGGCGTCCCGCCCTTCGGTCCATCAATCCCATCTGGTTGGATGGCTCCTGCCTCCTCTGCCTTCGTGGACTTCCTGCTGACCAAGATCATCAACGCCAAACACGCCACCCGCAAGTCCGAGTCGTTTGTCACCATTGCGACTCGTGCTCGCAAGGAGCAGCTGAAGCAGTTGGTGGACAGTTTTGTGACGACGACACCATTGGACTCCTCCTCCTCCGGCGTCCGCTTCAGCTTCATCTCTCTGGGCGGAAAGAAGAAGGAGCGTCTGGCGCCGCATCCGCTGGCCTACCTGCAGAGCGCAGGCGCCCTCACCTGGAGCGTGACGGTTCGCGACCCCCGCACTTCTGTGGCAGTGGCCTGCCGACTGGCCGTCTCCGGCGAGCTGCTGGCGCTGATAGAAGAGGCGGGCAGAAAGGTGGTGTTTCACTGTTCATGCAGGGACGTGATTGGCTGGAACACCGCACATGGATCCATCCAGGTGTTCTACCAACACGGACTCTGCGTGGCGTTCTCCACACGGGATGGCCGCTGGGAGGACTCCCAGGAGATCACGCAACGGTTGAAGGTGAGCTGGGCTCTCATTGGTCCCCGGCCCCTCTCCGACCGCCTCCTTAACCGCGTAATAACCCGATCATGTGACCTTTCAGACGGTGACCCACGGCGCTGCGGGGGCCGCCGTGACTCTGAGGAGGAACCGGCTCGGTCAGCTGGGCTTCCACGTCAACTTCGAGGGCGTGGTGGCCGACGTCGAGGCCCACGGTCTCGCCTGGCAGGCGGGTCTTCGCCCCGGCTGCCGGTTGGTGGAAATCTGCTCAGTTGCCGTGGCAACACTTTCTCATGAGCAGATGATCGAGCTGCTGAGGACGTCGGCGAACGTCAGCGCCATCGTACTCCCGCCTCTCAGAGACGGGACGCCACGCAGGTATCAATCAATCAATCAATCAATCAATCAATCAATCTATCAATCAAATTTATTTGTATAGCACATTTCAGCAGCAAGGCATTTCAAAGTGCTTTACATCATATCAAACACAGAAACACAATGCAATATAGAATCAATAATCAAAACACAGCATTAAGTCAAGTTCCATCAATAAATTTGTAATTGATTACATTTCAAATACAATCCTAAACAGGTGGGTTTTCAGTTGAGATTTAAAAGAAGTCAGTGTTTCAGCTGTTTTACAGTTTTCTGGAAGTTTGTTCCAAATTTGTGGTGCATAGATGCTGAAAGCTGCTTCTCCTCGTTTGGTTCTGGTTCTGGGGATGCAGAGCAGAACCAGAACCAGAACCTGAGAGGTCTGGAAGGTTGATACAACAACAGCAGATCTTTAATGTATTGTGGTGCTAAGCCGTTCAGTGATTTATAAACTAACAACAGTATTTTAAAGTCTATTCTTTGAGCTACAGGGAGCCAGTGGAGGGACTTTAAAACTGGTGTTATGTGCTCTATCTTCCTGGTTTTAGTCAGAACACCAGCAGCAGCAGCATTCTGGATCAGCTGCAGCTGTTTGATTGATTTGTTGGACAGACCTGTGAAGACGCTGTTGCAATAATCAATACTACTGAAGATGAACGCATGGATGAGTTTCTCTAGATCTGGCTGAGACATTAGTCCTTTAATCCTGGAAATGTTCTTCAGGTGATAGAAGGCCGACTTTGTAACTGTCTTTATGTGGCTCTGGAGGTTCAGGTCAGAGTCCATCACTCAGGTAGAAAATATTTCACTTCTTGTTTCCTGTGACGTCAACATTAGTCTGCACCCTGGTGGCTGGACCCGACCAGAACCAGGAAGGGTTACCAGAACCATGACCCCAAGAGGTTTGTCATGTGACCTGCAGCTATCGAGGAGAAAGAAATGTTATTGTTTACCTGAAGTCAAATCTAAAAGAAGGATGTGTTTGAGAAATTTCAGGGCAGCAGTAGATCTACCAGAGCGGCTTTAAATGGAAATTGTACGGTTCCATTTCATAAGGTCCAGGGGTCAGAGGTCAGAGGTCACGTGACCCTGACATCTGCATTTGTTCCAGAAGCACAATTTGTCCCTGATCTGGTTTCTGGTGTCGAGAAAAAACATTTACAATCCTTTGAGCTGTGAGCAGGAGGAAATGTATTGAGTTTTTTTTTTTTTTTTTTAATACTTTATTTTTGATCAGATTTTTATACATGGTAAAATACAACCACAACAAAAAAGGAGAGGAAATAATAGCAATAATAAAATAAAAAGATAAAAATCACAACAAGTACAATGAACAGCATACAGAACTGAAAGGTCACCAAGGGAGGGGGACAGCAATACAACACACACACAAATAAAATTAAATTACAGACAGATTTCAGGTGAACAGGTTACAATGTATGTAGAGATCCATGAAGAGTCAAACAGGTGAGAGTTTATTTGCATAGTTACCAAGTCCTGCAAAACTGTACAGCACCAAACCTCAATTACCACCCTGAATAATTAATTAATGATACTCAACTTGCTTTAGCATTCCTATAAATGAACCATTTTAACCAATATTTTTGAATTTTGTTTTCCTGGAGTCTTATGGAGAAGGTAAGCATTTCCATTTCACGCATTTCTTCTACTGTGGCTGACCAGTCACACAATGTCAGTGGGCTCCCACTGAGACACTTTCTTGTTATTGATTTCCTTCCTGCTATCAGTAGTATTTTCAGAAGGTACTTATCTTGAGTGTTGACTTCAGTTGGTAAATTACTTAAATATATAATTTTAAAATTGTGCTCAATTTCAAAACCAAGAATTGCTCTGATCTCTTTTTCTACCTTTAGCCAGTAGGAGTGAATCATTGAGCAGCCCCAGAAAATGTATTGAGGTTTATTGTAATGAATGATAATATAATTAATATTTTGAATTAATGTTTATTTATTTTCATTATTAATGAATGTTGTTTTCAAAGATGTGTGAACTGAACTGAACTTGTTCAGATGAAGAACTACGGTTCAGTTTGTAAAGCTTCACTAAAGTTTCATCTTCAGGAGTTTCTCTGAGACCCAACGGCTCCCCCTGCTGGAGCTCAGACTGGACCCTGATGTCACTTCCTGCGCCAGAACACCATCCAATCAGAGTCCAGTCCAACTGAGCTCTTCTTCTGACATCAAGAACGACATCAGGTATTAGAACTGACTTAGACTTAGACTTGTACTTTATTGATCCTTTGGGAAGACTCCCTCAGGAAATTGAAGTGAAATAGAACTGGACCAGAACCGAATTGGAACAGAACCAGGTTCCCCAGCAGAAACGGACCTTGACAGCAATGTGTGTTGATCCGCCCTGCAGAGCTCCTCCTGATTGGTTTGTTGGTTCTGATGGACGCACCAGGTCCACGCAACACCGGCCCAGTAGAGACAGAGGTGACTGGAACCGGAACCAGGATCCATTTGGCTTCCAGAGTAAGAGCTGAACGACTGGACGTTTAGCTTCCTGAGATGTTTTTGCCGTAGCTCGGTCCCATGAAGCTGCGGGTTCTGCAAGTTCTGCTGACCCGGCCTGTCTGCTCATGTTCCCGTCCAGAACCCAGACTCCACGGTCTTCCTCCTCGTCTTCCTCAGTGTGCGAGTCCAGCAGACGGAGACGGCAGCCGGCGGCCGCAGGTGAGTCCACCGAAACGCCAGAAATCGTTCTTAAAGTTTTTCAGTCCCGCCTGAACGCGTCTCTCTGCAGTTTGCAGCCACAAGTTGCTCGAGTTGCAGCAACACGTTGTCCAGCAGCAGCAGTGACGGCAGGACCTCGACGCCTCAGCTTGCCTGTCTCAGCGGCGTGTCGGTGGACAGCGGCATAGACTCCGCCCTGTACTCGCCGTCAGCACTGCCTCCGGTCGCTGGGGCAACACTGGTCCTGACGGACGTCCACAGGAAGGAGTCGGCGGGGCCGAGCCGTCTCGTGACCGACCTCAGAGGCTCTGTTGCTAAGTAACTGAAGAGTCCCTTCTTCAAAATGAATATTGTCCTTAAGTCGCCTGGAGCGGTGCCCCCTGCTGCACTGGAGCAGAAACACAAACATTTCTGAAAAACGTTTCAACATTTAATCCACGTGTTTGTGTGTATGCTCAGCCATAACTGATACAAGCTGACAGCATTTATGTATCAATATTTCTATAGCGAGCAGTTGGAGCAAATGTAGTCTGTTTATTTGACCTTTATTTGACCTTTATTAGGCCTGTAATGGTTTCCCATCAGGGCAGGACAAGTGAGTAGCTGGGCAGGTGCTTAACATCTGCTCTGCTTTTTTCAGAGACTATTGTGGAACCAGATGTTCATCAGCAGACAGAGTGAAGGCAGATTCACCTTTGACCCCCCCAGGTGATGCCAGCTGGGATGCAGAGCGTCTCTGCAGCCAGGATACCTGTCCGTGGGAGGCGGGGCTTAGCAGGTTGAACAGCGGTTTGTTACTGGAGGAAACTGGCAGGTGAGAAAAACCAGGTGATATTTGGTGCCGTCACCTGAGACACATGCTCACCTTCTAGCATCTGACCCCCATCTGACCCCCATCTGACCCCCATCCCCAGAAAAAGATGTCACCACTGCTATTTTTTTGAACATTGTATTTCTTGACTTTCTGTAAAATATTGTAATATTCAATTACTTTTCCACATTTTTGCTTTGAAATAGAATGTGTCCCCAGTGCATTTGTGTTCATTAAAATGCAACTTATTTGAAGAATTTTGAGGTTTACTCACCATTTTAAACACACTGCTATTATTATGAACATAACTGTACATCAGCCGGTTCTATGTCACCCGGTTCTATGTCACCCGGTTCTACATCAGCCGGTTCTATGTCCTTCATTGAGAGAAGAGACTTTAAACTGCTGCTAGTTTAGAAATCACTGAACGGATTCAAGTTCTGCTGTTGCAAAACAGCTGAAACCTTGAGCTCCTTTCAGGCTAGAAATCCAGATGGTTGGAGTTTGATTAATGAAATATGAATAATTGACCAACATATTGATAATGTATTGATGATTATAATGAGTGTTTCTTAATTAGTGACTCAGTGATGTTCATTTGATGTAAAACACTTTGAAGTGCCTTGTTGCTCAAGACTAATAAACTTGACCTGACTTCCTGTTCCAGACCCAGCCATCGTCCAATCAGAGGCCAGAAGGTGAGTCTGAAATATTTCTGTCAGTAATAAAACTAAGATCTGAACTAAATGAGCGAGTGAAAACTTCCTGACTTGAGATCCTGCAGGAAGCAGAAGTTGCTCAGACGAATGAGCAGTAACCTGATTGGTCAGGTTTTAGTAGGGCCCCGCCTCTTCAGCAGAATATTGCTGGGCTGCACCAAGTCATGCAATGCAGTGTAAAAATAAAAACACTACACCTTTGTGAGCTCGCCCTCCCATGTGGACCAACTTCCATAAGAGAGGTACTTTAGCTTATTAGAGGCAATTGTTGGCTGCCTGGAAACCACCGAGATGACTTCAGATGACTGTAAAACATGTAACCGCTTCTTTAGAAGGAAGGAAATATGTTGATCCAGCTTCAAAAAGCCTAAAGTCTGAGTCCTTACGGTTGTTCCAGCCGTTCTAATACAGAGAAAGATAAACGTTATTTTCCTGTTTCCAAGGTAGTCGGTCACAAGGGAGTTAATTTTAAAAACTTTCAGGAAAAAGAGGAGAAAAGTGGATCAACAATCTACAGCTAAAAACAGGAGGTGTGAAAACTAACAACGCCAGTTTGCAGCGCCGAGTTTCTAACGGGTAACGATCGCATCGTTTAAATAGTATTTTCAGAAATGTTACTGGACAGTTCCTTAGAAAGACAAGCATTCATATGTAAGATATTATTTTATGGACTAGCTTGGTTGTCCTCAGAGCGCTAATGTTGTTAGCAGCTAGCTCAGGGCCGAGTCCCGGACAGAAAAGATCATGTTTATTGATGCTAAAAAAAAGCTAAATAAATGAAATGTAACCTCCCCAGCCATACAGACAGAGAGCTGTGACTGTTCCCCCACACGGTTCATGTCTGACTCCAACACGGAGGTTCTGTAGGTCGGAGCGAATCCATGACCTGCATTGGACCTGAATCCTACAACCACTCAACATTAACCTACAACTCCTGCATGAATTTGGTTTACAGAAGCTAAATAAATGATTTACCAGGAGATCCAAGCTCATAGAAATAACCTGGGTTAGCTTGTTGTTAGCGGTAGCATCGTTATCATAGACTAATTACTTAAATAGCACAACTCACTACTCACCTGGCAGAAACCAGTCCACAGCCATTTAATGATTCTGTTGGTCCTAAATGCTTGACCAACCTGAAACTAAATGATTTTGAAAACTTTCTTCTGGCTCATTGTATAATTTGAGGTCTGCAGCTCCAGATAGTCAGTTATGTGGATCTAACTAACTATCTGGAGGGTAAATCCTCAAGATTATAAGGGAAGTCTTTTTACAGAGATAATATGGATCATATTCTAAATATACGCAAAGTTTTTCGAGATCCCTCGTCTGTTCCAGCCCATTTAGCGTGTTAGCTACTAGCTGTGGTCCATTTTGCTCTGATTTGAACCAGAGAAATCCACTTCAGAACCTCCATCTGAATTTTGCGCGTCATCCGGGTCACGTGTCTGAAACTCAGCAATAGCTAACCCTGACCCTGACCCTGACCCAAAAACGTTTCCTAGTGAACACAAAAACTTTATAGATGGAGGAGCTTCACCGCTTGAAACCGACGGAAACAATCGGTGTTTACACGACTTCACACAAACTCTTCAGACGAATAACGAGGTTCTGGTGACGGGCAGAACCTCCACTTCCAGAACCCAGACTTCTGCCACACCCTCCTTGGTTCTGAGGTGCCGGCTGGATCCGTCTCAGGTCCGGGTCGGCCTGGTCGGTTCTGACCAATCAGATCTCAGAGGGGTTCACACGGCTGTGATTGGTCAGAACCGTAATGAGGTCACAGTCAGAGTGGCTCGGCCCCTCATCTGGTTCCCGTCTCAGTCCACCTGCAGAGTCTCTGGAGTCTCCGCCCCGTTTCCATGGAAACATCTAACCCGCAGCAGGTCACATGACAGTTTGTCCCTTGCCAGCGGCGGGACTCTGCAGAGCCCCGCCCACATCATGCGGCGCCACCACAGCGCACCGACCATCAGACGCCGGCCTACACCTCTTCAGAAGGGTGAGCAGCTGGACTTTCACAATAAAACTACTTCCGGTAGCAGCTTTCCTGAGCCCTCAAATCATTGGCTGAGGCCAGGGAGTTTGGGGGGCGGAGTTAGACATGGGAAGAGAGACAGGTGAAGGTCACACTGCCTCAACGTGTGTGTGTGTGTGTGTGTGTGTGTGTGTGTGTGTGTGTGTGTGTGTGTGTGTGTGAACCACTGCAGGTGTGTTTCCATCGTCTCTCACTGACCATCCGCTCCGTTACATTCAGGAAATGAGATCAGGGAGCCCCGCCTTGAACAGGTGAGGAATAACACCTGGAGCAACTTTGAAGGCACTTTGTGATGTCATTGATGATGTCATCATTATCGTCCTCTCCCCCTCAGTGACATCACAGCTTCCCTCTCAGGTAAAGTGTCTCAGCTGGAGGAGATCCTTCAGCGGCTTCAGCTGGACCTGCTGAAGGTAAGCCTGACTTGCTGATGTCATACAGGTGAGAGGATGACATCATCAGGCTGAGGTGTTGCTGTGATGCGTTCAGGAGCAGAAGGACAAAGCGGCGCTGCAGCAGCAGATCCTCGACCTGCGACGGGACAACCTGCGCCTGCAGGAGGAGAGCCGCGGCGCCGCCCAGCAGATGCGACGCTTCGCTGCATGGATGCTGCGCAGGGGCTCGTTGCCATGACAACAAACCTAACCGTGCAGTCAGGACGGGCCGCTCGGGGTCTGCCAGACAAAAACACCAGAACCGTCGGACCTGTTCAGAACTCTTTAGGTGTCCGACAGTTTGTGGGATGAAACCCGACATCACACCTGCTGAACCTCCGGTTCTGACCCGGATGCTGGTTCTGGTTTACTGCCAGATAAAATCAGAACTTTTTTCTGATCAGAGCAGAAGTCGAAACCAGACCTGATGACAGAGGATGATTCTGGTCGGATGGAGGACATGTAAATATCTGGATGGTGTTTTGGACATTTTGTTTGCTTCCATCACTTCCTGTTTTTAAGGAATATCTGGTTCATTTATTCATGAAGGGAAATTTCTCTGAACTTCAGCTTCATTAAAAAATTTAACTGATCAGTCAGTGCAACACTGCCCCCATGTGGACACCAGTGGAACACCAGTAGCAAACAGGAAACCAGTAGCAGAGCTCCTTACTGCTCTGATTTTAGCATCAGTTCTTGTGATCTAGACGATCTAGGTCTATCAAGATGACTGTGAACCAGATCAGATTCCAGATGTTCAGCTGAACAGGAGGGTTCATATTCATACTTCTGCATCAGCTAGCTTGCTACTGGTTACCAGTTTGTTACTGGACCTGATGACCTATTTTGTTACATAGTTACTGGTTACCGCTTGATTATGGAATTCAATTGAAAATGAATTCTAATTCATTTTCAATTCTGTTCTTGACCTTTCTGTTCAGGTCAGGAACAGAAAGAAACATCGTCCGTTTGGAGCCTCAGCTGGCCCAGGGGTCCGTTTGGAGCCTCAGCTGGCCCAGGGGTCCGTTTGGAGCCTCAGCTGGCCCAGGGGTCCGTTTGGAGCCTCAGCTGGCCCAGGGGTCCGTTTGGAGCCTCAGCTGGCCCAGGGGTCCATGAGGCAGACCCTGAACGCGGTGCATCGGGTCGGACTTTTGGTTCTCGACTGTAGAATCTGCTTCTTTGTTTTTGACTCTGGAGTCGTTTAGAAACGGCTGGAGACATTTGTGAACAAAATGTCTTCAGCCGTTTCTTTAAAATAAGCTTCTCTGACCGATCTCCTTATCGGACTCACCAGTCTCAGTTAGAGGTCACAGAGGTCGCTTTAAAAGCTGATGGCAGCCAGTGGACACGAGGTTCTAACTTCCTGTTTTGTGTCGGCATCCTGGAGCATTTCTAGACTCTAGAAAACCAGAAAAATTTAACAACTGCCTGAATCAGTTCATCCAATTTAAAGTAATTTTCCAAATTGAAGGCCAAATTTGTCCCACAGAGAAAAGAGTCGAAGCCGAGGATGATAGGTGGCGTCTTGCTTTCCAAATGGGATCCTCCCTGTTTTCAGTAGCAGGAGCCAGGCCGTCATGAGTTTAAGGTTTGTTGACGAGAGATTAAACCTTAAACTCAGGGTCACCGTTTAAATTTGGGCAATCTGTGCAAAGACTCGTCATAAACCTTGGGCAGCGTTGGAGAACCGCAGACTTCAGTTCTTCAGCCGGTTCTCAGACTTCCAGACGGTAAAATCATGTTGAAAAGAATAACTAACATGAGTCTGTATTAGAAGAATTAAGAAATTTATTAAAAGCTTTCCAGAAAAGAACGAACTACAGAATGAGAGCCGTCTGTCAGGCTCTAGCTAACGGCTGATTCTGGTCTTTCTAGGTTCTGGTCGGCAGAGAACAGCAAGTTGAGAATCTTGATTGAACTACAGATGTGAAGATTTGATTGTTTTGCACCGAGGACTCTGGAGCTCAGCACCGACGGTCTTCAACATCAAACACATCAAACCTTTTTGTTAACAATAGCCAAATGTCCAGAACATGTTAACCTGGCCAAAGCTGAACCAGACCCCATCAGCTTTGGTTCTCAGCGGTTCTGGGTCGGGAAATGAAAACTTAGATGATCTTTAGCATCTTCCTGCTGTTCTGATGCTGTGGAGATTTATGAGAGCAGCTGACCAACCTGACCACAACAGCAGCACATGACAGAAACACTACAGTCAGCATCTCCACTGACCACATGCAGCCTGAATTATCCATAAATCCTGATGTTTAATCTGCTGACAGTTTGCATATTAGGCTGAAACACATTTAGTTGTTTTTTTTGCATCCTTTGCAGAGTTTAAATAACTACTAATGAAGCTGTTTGTTAGTCTGAGCATGCTCAGTAGCGAGTGGAGAAGCCCTGGACCTCCAGTTTAGAAACGTCTCTCTCGTTGGAGAAAACGGCTCGGTCAATCCGAGAACTCGGACTGCCGACGTTCTTCAACCAAAGTTTCCTGCAAAACACACAGAGGAAGAGAAGGTGATTCTCCGCACTGCTTCAGAAACCATCGCTCTGGAAAAACCTCTGAAGGTTTGGCTGAAATATCAGGCAGAAAAACTTTAATCTGAAGTTAGATTCTGAAGATCTGCGTCTATTTAAAAATGGTAAACGGGCTTTACTTGATGTGGTCCAGAGTTTCACTCCTTTCATTCACACATTGACGCCGACCCAGGGCCACAGTAGGGGTCAGTGGCCCCTGCCAACAAGGGCCGATTTTTCTCCATTCATTACTATGGAGATTTTTGGGTTACAATATATTTTTAATTTATTCTTCAATTTGTAGCCAAGTCTCTCAAAAGTCAACATTAGCATTGTTGTCGCCTGCCTGTAGTGCATATCATGACAACAAGCCGTGTCACTTCCCGTTTCCTCACTTCCTCTATCAGACTGAAAGGCGTTTGGACTGGCAACCCTTTCTACAGTCAGTGGTGAGTTTATGATGGTCACTAGTTGTTAGTAAAACCTCTTATTGATTTAACCAATTTTATAGTCACTTTCCAAACTCTCCTCTTTGCTAGCAGCTATAAAGCTAAATCTGTTAGCTCAGCGCTGCCAGCCATCATAAAAAGCTTTGGACCCATTTTAAAAACCGAGGTCAGATTTTTTTGATGATTTCTTATTCATGTGCGGTTTGTTATTTACTCTGAAGAAAAACCTGTTGGTAGGAACTGTGGACTCTGAATTATGGATCTGATGCAAAGTCATTCATTCTCATTTTTAAACTTTTTTCTTGATGCAGATTTGTTTGCATAAGCAATTTGTATTAATTGGTTTAGCTCCTGATTTAAATACAATTGTTTCCCCTCTGTAATTCTTGTCTTGTGGTCAGCAGCATCCAGTCAGGCTTTGGGCTCTTCCTGAATTACATTTTGAGATTAAACTATCAAATTTAATGAAGAAAATCAGTAGATTAGTCACTCCGTCTTGACAAAAGACAACATGGCAGCTCTGTCATCTGTCCCAGAGTCTGCAGGATGAATGCTGTTGGTCCACATGGATGATACTCGTTACATTTTAACCAAGCCGGTTTGCAGAGCGATTGTAATGACATGGTCCTTTAGCAAAGCAGCAGCTTGTAACTGTCTGGCTGCTTCGTCCATCTGCAGGACGCAGATATTCAGAGGGTAGAACCTGTCTGTTCCTGAACATCTCGGGAGGCGCTTCATCAAGCTCTGGCTCCAAGCCACACACATTGTTCTGACCCATTAGGACCCAGAGGCTTGAAAGTTAAAGGACTTTTGATGTTAAACATGGTTGATAAATTCTTGGCTGAATTCAATTAATTTAAAGTCTGACGGAGGCAGAAGTTGCGCGAGACTTTTTCATTGTCATTTTGACTGAAAAATCCCATCACAATCTAAATTTACCCGTCGATTTTTAAAATGACAAAATGCATGGAGTTCAGTCTGCAGACCAGAGGTTAGATTTTCTACTACTTGATTTTGGTGAGTTTTGTGATGTTTTCTGTGCATAAAGTTGAAGCAAGTGGTCAGATGTGTGTAATCAGTCAAAATGGTGGATGGCCTTCAAAGTTTTCTGTCAACGTTCTGAGTTTTAAACTGTATAAAAATATTTGGTCACGACTCCTGGAGAGAGGAATGAATAATTGGGAGCTGAAGTGTAGCATTTCCCTGCAGTCACCTGACTGGCTTTGGTGTGAAGGTAGGCGTTCTCTGACTGGTCGGTCTGGACTTACATGCTGTTGACCCGCTGAGCCGGTCCCTGGATCTGGCCGATCACCGTCCCCTGTCGGGTGTTCTTCACCCAGCCGCCCAGTCCCAGAACGCGGCCCTGATCCTCGGTGTACTGGGAACCAGAACACAGTCGGTCTGTCAGCCAGTAGCTGACTGAGTCTGAGTCACCTGCAGGAACATTGATCGCTATCGATCAACTTGATTAATAAAGCAATAAATGATCTCTGACCATCACCTGCAGCACTCAGATGTTTTTTCCTCAGTGTCTGAGCCAAATGAAGGAGAAGACAGAAGACCATCATGTGGAGATGTGTGCATGCTAAAGAAAGGAGGTTTTAGAAAAGTGATGCCATGGTCTGAGATGCAGGAAGTGATGTCAGAGATCACCTGACTTCCATACCTTGTGAACCTTTTAGGGTTCTACACAATCTTCATATTTGTGACTGATTGTGAACGATTCCAAGCTTGGATTCCTCTAGCTCAGGGGTGGGCAGTCCTGGTTCTGGAGGTCCGGTGTCCTCAACTCCTAGGCGTCTCCCTGGTCCAACACACTTGAATCCAATAGCTGAATCTCCTCCTAAGTGCAGTCAGCTTATCCAGAGTCCTGCTAATGACCTCATTATTTGACTCAGGTGTGTTGAAGTAGAGACGCAGGAGACCGGCCCTCCAGGCCTGGAGTTGCCCCCCCTGGACTAGTTATTCATTTCTGTGTATCAGTTTAACTCAACCTGTTCTATTTACGGCAAAGACTTGCATATGCACTGAATCTGTGTTGTAAAGTTCTGAACCTGCTGGTGCATCATCCTTCATGAATAAAGTGTCTGAGGAATGTTCTACAGGAAGTGATGAATGTTCTACAGGAAGTGAGCAGAAAGTCGCTCACTGTCTGAATTCGTTTCAGCTTTAGCCTGTTTTATATCCCAAGAGTAATTGGGTTTCACTCCGCAGCGCCTCCTGGTGGGCTCTGGACCGGCTCCATGTTCTCTGGGTGTCCCTGCTTAGGCTTCTGACGCCGCCACCTGATCTTGAAGACGTTAAAATAAAATTCTTTTCTCTCATTGAACAAATAGAAATAATTTTGGTGATTCTGACCTGAGAAGTTTGGTCTGATTTAACTTCACTTCGCTGAGAAACGGCGGCGTATGTAAACTTCTGGGGTTTTTGGCTTCTGCGTCTCCTGTCCGACGTCAGTCGGTAAGACTGGGAGCCATGGCAACGCCGAGTCCCAATGCTCAGAGCTCACCGGGTCAGAACATTTCCTAAAGCATTGAGTTTCTGCTCCTGCTGGAGCGAACAGAACCATGGTGACCCCAGAAAAGAACCAAGCCCAGATTCTGGTTTTGGCCGTAATCACTGAGTCAGATTTTAAAAACCATGAATGTGACCTGAGGTTGGACTGCAGCTTTTTATTTGACCTTTAACCTTTAGGAAAGACCGGGTCGATGTCCGTCTCAGGAACTCGTCCTGTTCTTGGGGGTTTGTAGCGACTCCAGATCATCTGATCAATTTCATTGATTGTATTTTGTTCTTTATTTTTTCCAGTTCTGATGTTTTCAGATTTGAATTAAAAAGGTGAAACGTGGTCATGATGGAGAAACTCACCATCCTGAAGCAAACACCTGGATGGACCAGCACAAAGTCAGAGTCACAAAGCTGCACAAACTGGCCATGTATGACATCACAGGTCATGTGACTCACCCTGCACATTCCCAAAAATCTCAAAGTCGACTGAAATCAGTTTCTCTTCAGACATGACGAAGCGAAAGCCGCAGAATATCAGAACACAGAGCAGCAGCATGGCGCAGCTATTTTTATCCTGAACCCTCTCCCAGAGCGTCTTCCTGCTACAGCCTTCACAATAAAAGCATCAAAGATCAGGATTTTACTCTGAAAGCTTCAGAAACCCGACAGGTCAGAGAGAAGAGATGAAAATCTAGAGGAAAAAAACTCACTGAGTTTCAAATAAACAAATATTTTAAGGAAGAAATATTTCAGATTGGGTCGAGCCAGAAAATATCCACCATCATCAGCAGGATCAAACTCTGTTTCTTCTGATCGCTAAACGATTTCTGCTCCAAGCTTCAGATTCATGTGTTCATATGTGGATGAATGGAATCAGTTTTGTTTTTTCAGTTTCAGTTCAGTTTCTTATTTCTGATGTTTTCCCAACATTTGAGCCGAACCTTCAGGACTGAATACTGACCCGATCGATCCTGATCGCCGACCTTCACCTTATTATCCATGGAGACCAGCTACTTCTGATTGGCCAAAACATTTCCTTCAGTTTTTCCAGATGGAAACAGAGTTGATTTCCTGTATTTGATACAGTTTAACTGTTTTTACTGGCTATGATTTCCTGGTTTTATATCTTTGTATAGTCAGGACATGAATTGGCTTTTTGACACTCGGTCAGATCGACCTTGGGTCAGATTTCCCATTTCAGCTGTCGAGTCGTTGGATGAGGAATTCATGCTCCGATTTCTAGTCTGGTCGGCGAGGTAAAGAACCGATCTGGGCTCCTGTTAGACAAACAACTGATTTTATAAGATCTGATGTAACCACTACTTAATTTAATTAGCAATAAATTCATTAGGAAAGTTATTTTTGTTCTAGGGTCACAAAGGAGGATGGTAAGCATATAAGTTTTAACAATTTAAGTTTATTTTTCTTTCCCCACAACAACAAAAAAAAATCCAGGTAACACTAATTACCTTAATAAAATTAAGAATAAAACTTAAATTGTCCACCCTTATAAAAAAATCTAATATTTGGAAAATTAAGGGTAGGGTTTCTAAACTGTAGCTTTAAAGCTCATTTCAACAAAGAAATTACATATTCCAGTTAGTCCTTCAATATAACAGTTCAGTCAGTCAGTTTTGAAAATGTTCATGAACAAATAGTTTGTGGAATGAAAACTAATGCAAAGAATTGGGGCCCTTTCTTGTTCAATAAGCTTCATATCGGCTCCAGCAGCTCCAGTCCCTCCGTCTCTCCGGGCTTCAGTCCGAGTCACAGAGATGGCGGCGAGAAACTCCTGCTTCTGGATCCACTGGCTCGTTCAGATGTCGGCCGTCCAAAAAAACAACCTGCATGCAGAGCGTTAACCGATCATGCAGGTATACGGAAATCAGAAAGATCTTTCAGTTACTTCTCAGTGAAAACCAAATTAGCGTTTAAAATAAACCAAAAACGCCCAGTAATAAATAACTTACTTAAAAAACATCACCATAAAACAATCTCATTTCGCAGAGCTATGCTACTTACAGAGAGACACTTTATACTCCGGTTATTTTTGTTTTTTTTGCAGTTCTTAAAAACTGAGCAACGTTAGCTCCAGCTAGGTAGCCATTCTGCGTAAGTAAGCAGCTGAAAATAAAACAGACTCACTGGAGAAATCCCAATACAGAATGTACATGATCCAGTTCAAAATAAACAGATTTCTTTCGTATCCCAGCAGCACTTATGAGTAGTAACTTCTCTGCTTCTGTGAAATGTGCTTAGTCTAGGTCAGGGGTGTCAAACTCCAGTCCTGGAGGCCCGCTGTCCTGCAACTTTTAGATGAGCCTCTGCTGCACCACCTGAATAGAATAATTAGGTCATTAAGGCTCTGGAGAACTGATCTACACAAGGAGGAGGTAATTAAGCCATTTCATTCCAGTGTTTTGTATCTGTAGCTCATCTAAAAACTGCAGGACTGCGGCCCTTGAGGACTGGAGTTTGACACCTGTGGTCTAGATCAGTGGTCCCCAACCACTGGGCCGTGGACCGGTACTGGTCTGCGGACCAATTGGTACCAGGGCGCGCAAGAAATAATGGACTACTTCCGGATCTTTTATTTTGAAAATCATAAACCGGATATTACCGGTTACGTCTTGCGCGTCAAAATTGAGCCAACTTGCAGCAGAATGCTGACCGGTCCGCGCCACTAACGAGGTTGGGGACCACTGGTCTAGGTAATCTTTTTTTTCTTCTCCCCTCTCTTTACTCCTTTTCTCGTACCGACACAGGAGAAATGTGGGTCTAGTGCCCTCTACAGGACATTCTAAGAACTAACAAAACAAACACATTAAACATAGAGACAGACCAGCAGAGTTTATGGGGGTTACACTGACATGAAATTAAATTCTTTATAACTAGAACCGTCTCAACTCTTGTCCAAACGTCCTGTCAGTTTCATGGATTTGATTCATTTTTAGTTTTTAATCTGATTTTTTACATTTTATTTCCATTTAAAACACTTAGTAAACTCCAGTAGATTTAAATATGTGCTACTCTTTAGATGCTAAAATGAAGGGGTCCCAGTCAGACCAGTACAGGGTCCCAGTCAGACCAGTGCTCTGAACAGGAAGGAGATGGCGGCTCCGGCAGCCAATCCCAGAGCCAGGAAGAACGCCATGATGGCTCCAGCGGTTTCTGCTTCGTGAGGAAGGACGTTCCTGCAGAACGACAGAATTAAATACAGTCTGTTGTCATGGAAACGGAGCGCCTGCGTCGGCTAGTGTGTTTTGCTGCTTTCTTACTTCGGTCCGTAGCACATGCAGAGGCTGGCCAGGTAGCCGTTGCTGAAGGCGAAGAGGAGCATGAAGGCGATGAAGAAGCCGTCGTGATGGAAGAAGACGGGCAGATGGAGGCGGGGCTGAACGTTGCACAGCATGAAGAGAGGTACGAAGACAACGCGAGCCAAGATGGCCGCCGGCAGCACCCGGCTGTCTTTACCTGGCTGCACAAACGCCTCGTCAGATCCGACCGGCCGCCGCTCTCCGACCGGAAATCGGCGGCCAATCAGAAACTCACCCACATGCAGACGGCGGTCAGGCTCCGCCCAGTCCAGTCGCTCAGGTTGAAGAGCAGGAAGCAGCTGACGGGGACGAAGTAGCGCTCTGAGCGGGAAACACGGAGAAAACACGGAGAGTCATCAGAGCCAGACAGACCTCATGTGACCAACATGGAGGACTGACGCCAGAAGGTCATGTGGAGGTCATGCAGCCAACATGGAAGACTGACCCCAGGTCCCTCCGTCGGCCAGCGTGGATCGCGTGTCGGCAGTGATGGCGGGAAAAGTGCCGATGGTGACGGTGAAGATGAAGCAGACCGACGATGCCAGGATCCAAATCTGAGGTTTGAGGAAAGACGTTGGGTTTTAGCTACTGGTTTATCTAAAGAGAAGCTGGCAGCCATATCAGTGAAACATGTGACCCACAAGAAACGTCTCTTCAAATATCCTTGATCATAGTAGATGGCAGGTAAGTTAATTTACTTCAGTGACTAATAACAAGTGTAAAGGAAGTTGAGCCTGATCAGAAGATTCTGAAGCACACAATGTCTATAAGAAAGAGTAGAATTTAAGATGGTGAATATTGTGGATTCACATTTACAAATACACAAAAATTGCACGCTTAAAAAAATGGTATTTTTTTAGTCTTTTCGATGTGCCTGTCAAATGTTCATTCAATGTCTCAGGGTTAGTGACCATCGGGTCACCATCTACCGGTTCACTCTGTCCTCTGGGCCTGGGCTCGCCCATCCAAGTTCTGAAGACGATGATCTTGGGATCTCTGGGCCCTACAGGCCAAAAATGCACCATAACAAAAAAGGGGGCGCTATTTCCCCATTGCACTGATACACAAAGCAAGTGGGATTCTCCAACCTACACACTGTTACACGTGCTGAGACTGGAACGGCCTGGAAGCACCAGGTTGCTGCAGGAAACTCAAGATCTGGAACCACTGGATTTAAGAACGCTGTCCGTTATATTAAAGGAATGATCAGAGAATTTGGGCAAACGCCCTGGAAAATAAACTCCAGTACAACCATGTTTCTGAGTTTTAGGAGATAAAGTTCGTTAATAGCAGTAAGTCTCTGCTGCTGCCAGCAGCTGTTGAAGGTTTACTGGTGATAAGAATATTGCAGAACTATGGAGGAAGCGTTGCTGTGAACGTTTTAACTGCAGACAGTCAGAGGTTCAGTGTTGCAACATTTACTTCAATAATGTTGTGATTGTTGGAGCAGACAAAGTGTTGCTGTTGAGAAATGCCATTAAATAAATCAATCAGGGGTCATCTGGGGGTCAAAGAGCTCAGGTGTTACTTTGATTGTGCTTTGAGGTTTTCTACAAACATGACATCTTACTGATTTCATACCATCAGTACTTTTAGTGCCAGCAGTAAAAGAACAAACTGGGAAGAAATCCAGACCAGTCCAGAAAGACGTCAAGAGAACAACAACAACTGATGATCAGTTTGGTTTTAAGCAAAAGCTCAGTGATGATTTATGACTTTATTCACTGAAAGAAATCATAATAAATATAAGATACAGAACATTGAGTTTTTAGAAGCATCTGAAGCTTCTGACAGAGTTAAACCATAAACTGTTCATTAAGCTGCAACGTTTTACATGATCGGGGTATTCCATATCCTGTTATGGTTTTCAAAGTAAGACATGTTATCCCAGTATGCAGTTGTGACCAACACCATTCTGACCACAAAGTCTCCAGTGGGCTGGACACCTTCCTGTTCCTAATCTTTGGGGTTATGAAAAATCTAACCATATTTTTCCAATTAAATTCTCTCCATAAAGGGAGCAGGCAACTGTGCGCCGCGTTTTGCAGATTTTAAACCTTTCTTCCTCGCTTATATGTTCCTTCAGTTCCTCTTCCCATTTTTCTTGAATATTCATAGTAAATGACTTCCTGCCTGCCACCAGTCCCCGGTACAGTGCTGACATAACTCAAAATCTCTTTCCCTCCTAGGCCTTGTGAAATATCTCAATTACTTTACTTATGTTGGTTTTTATTTCTTTCTCATAATCTCTTATCTGCAAGGATCGATACTGATCTTGATCGTCCAGTCCAAATGTTGTTTTTAAGTTATTAAAACTCAGCAGTTTAAACTTTTCTACCAATTTACACATTGCTGTAATACCTTTATCTGCCCACTGTTTCAAACCTTTATCATAAATACCTAGTCTGAACTTTGAGTCCCAACCAAACTCATTGTTTCCTTGTCTAATTTTTAATGATCAATTACTGTGTTCCATATTTCAATTGTAGTCTTTGTTATTGAATCTAGCCTAAAAGTCTTTTGTGTGCTATTCAATTTCTAGCTTCTGTCTTTCCTACCTATCTCCAGATTCTTCCATTTTGAATCATCATTGCACCAACAGAGCAGAGGTCTAATTTGTGCGGCCCAGAAATATTCGCTTAGGCCTGGTAAACTCAGACCTCCTCTGTCTTTTGAAGTGTTTTATATCTGACCGCAGATTTTTTCCTGTTCCATATAAACCTTGATTTTCTTTTGCTTAATTCCTCTTCAATGTGAGGATTTGCTTTTCTGTGTGTCAATTTAGTTCCTGTCTCCTGTGCCCTTGATTGCTCCCAGCTGTGTCTCGTGGTCCCTGATTAGCCCTTGTGCATTTAATCCCACCTGCGTTTCCTGCTCCTTGTCGGATCCTTGTCTGTACTGTCGTGTCTCTGTCCTCGTTGGTTTATTTCAGTTCCAGTTTGTTAGTTCCTTGCCTTAATGCTCTCCTGTGCTGCCTCCTCGTTGTCTCCATTAAACAACCATTATCCACCATAACCTGGGTCCTCCGCTTCCATCCTCACCACCAAACAACCACAATTCATGACATTTAAAGGTTTTCTAAAAAGAAGCTCCTACTCTATCAGACCCTGGTGATTATTCTGTTTTAGTCCTACCTATTGCCTTTGTTTTCTCTTCCACTGTAATTTGAGAAGTCAGTATTGCATTTTGCTTTGTGCCCATTGCTGGGAAGTCCAATTTATCCAAAAAGTTTCTCACCTCCTCTTCCCCTGCCGAAGATTGCTGTGCATATCAATTTTTGTAGTATTTCTCAAATATTCTTTGTATTTCTTCTTGTTCACATAAAATTGTATTAGTTAGTGGTTGTCTTATTTTATGTATGTTACCTAATGTTTTTTAATATGTCTAGCTGATTTCTTTGTAGCTTTAGGCCATCCCTCCTAGTATGTTTGTTTAGTAGATCTAATCTTTTCTACTTTCTCCCATAAACTCTCATCCATTTCTATACTGGTTTCTTTAATCAAATTAAATATGTCTGGGTCATTTCTTTATGTTGCTGTTCCAAATCCCTTATCCTGCTTGTTTGCTTATCTAGCTTTGTTAATAAATGCTGTGTAAGAACTCATCTTCCCTCGTATTACTGCTTTCAGGGCATCCCATAGTATTAATGGATCTACTTCACCATTATCATTTTCCTCTCTATATCCGACTATTTCCTCTTTTACTTGACCAATTAGTCCCCTGTTGTTTAAAATTCTTTCATTCAGTCTCCACAAAGTACTTTTCCTTTTCAGGTGGATCTTAAATTGCACTGATATGAGACATACACTCCTGATCAAAATCTTAAGACCAGTCAAAAAATTGCAAGAATTTGCATTTTGCACTATTGGATCTTAAGAAGGTCCTAAGTAGAGCTTCACAATGTTAAAAGAAGAAATCAGCGTAAGAGACAAAACCTTTTGAGCGGGGAATTAATTGAAAACTGCATTTATACTCAAACATGATTTTTTCAGCTGATCAAAAGTTTAAGACCATAGCTCAAAAAACCCCGAAAACCCCCCAAAACAGAAACAAAGTGTCAAAAAAAAGGACTCAGTAATGAGTAGCTCCACCATTCTTGTTGATGACTTCAAACAATCGTTTAGGCATGCTTGATGCCAGTGTTTCCAGGAGGCTAGTGGGAACGTTGCTCCAAGTGTTGAAGATGGCTTCACGAAGGGCATCCACTGTCTGGAACTGATGTCCATTTTTGTAAACTTCCCTTGCCATCCATCCCCAAATGTTCTCAATTGGGTTTAGATCCGGGGAACATGCAGGATGGTCCAAAAGAGTGATGTTATTCCCTTGGAAGAACTCCTTTGTCAGGCGGGCATTGTGAACTGCAGCATTGTCCTGTTGAGAAACCCAATCATTACCACACAGACGAGGGCCCTCAGTCATGAGGGATGCCCGCTGCAACATCTCCACATAGCCAGCTGCTGTTTGACGCCCCTGCACAACCTGAAGCTCCATTGTTCCATTGAAGGAAAACGCACCCCAAATCATGATGGCGCCCCCACCACTGTGCCGTGTAGAAAACATCTCAGGTGGGATCTCCCTGTCATGCCAGTAACGTTGGAAGCCATCAGGACCATCAAGGTTAAATTTTTTCTCATCAGAGAAGACAACTTTCTTCCACCTTTCAATGTCCCATGTTTGGTGCACCCTTGCAAAGTCCAAACGGGCAATTCTGTGGCGTTGAAGAAGACGTGGCCTTTGAAGAGGTTTTTTGTTTCTGAAGCCCTTCTCTCGCAGATGCCGTCTGATGGTTATTGGGCTGCAGTCAGCACCAGTAATGGCCTTAATTTGGGTAGAGGATCGTCCCGTGTCTTGACGGACAGCCAATCGGATCCTGCGGCTCAGAGCTGGTGAAATTTTTTTGGGTCTACCACTTGACTTTTTTGTTCCATAACCCTCAGGATCGTTTAAAAAATGCAAAATGACTCTCTTACTGCGTCCAACCTCAGCAGCGATGGCACGTTGTGAGAGGCCTTGCTTATGCAGCTCAACAATCCTACCACGTTCAAAGTCGGTGAGCTTTTTTGCTTTTGCCATCAGGAGGTCTTGACAGTGTAAAGACTTCACAGAAAATGACATGGAATCCAGATGTTTGCACAGCTTTTGGCTTTTAAAGACTATGGTCTTAAACTTTTGATCAGCTGAAAAAATCATGTTTGAGTGTAAATGCAGTTTTCAGACAATTCCCTGCTCAAATGTTCTTGTCTCTTGCACTGATTTGTCCTTTTAACATTGTGAAGCTCTACTTAGAACCTTCTTAAGATTCAATGGTGCAAAATGCTAATTCTTGCAATTTTTGGACTGGTCTTAAGATTTTGATCAGGAGTGTATGTCACTCCTATCTTGCATTCTTTCTGTCTTAGTCATTAGTATATAATCAGTTCTGGAATAAACAGCATATAGTATTTAATAGTGGGTATAATCCTGTATATACATCCAGTATAACCATTTGTGACATCATGGTGTTCATATACCTACTGATTGGTTTTTTACTCCTTTTTTTTTTGCTTGTTGTATCAATCCTATAATTTGATACAACATTAAAGTCTCCGCCACATATCAATATTCCTTCTGCTTCCAAATGAATGAGATCACATATTTTCTTAAAAAGTACCTTGTCACTTTCTGGGGGAGCATATAATAGTGTTATTAGCTGATTTCCCAATTTGCCCTTTATGTTGGGTATCTTCCTTCTTTGTCCCCAATTTTGTTCAACATTTCAAACTTTACATTATTTGAAATCAATGTCATAACCCAATTTTGTATACTTTTCATATCCTTCTTTCGATAAATGTGTCTCCTGCAAGAGAATAACCTATACTTTTTCTTAAGACCTTATTCCTCTTTTTAATATTATTTAAACCATTAACATTCAATGAACCACAGTTATATCATTAGACATTATTTATATATCGTGGTTTGATTTTCACCTTCTTCACTGAACAACAAACTACTAACAAGAACTAAACTAACAAAAAATCTGAACTCCCAACTAAATCTGGGTCATTTTCCCAAGAGGCCGAGTCCCCCTGCTGGAAAGGGAGGGGGTGACCTTTTATGAACAAACCTATGGTAAGTTTTCCCAACCTGCTAGGTAAGTCCAACAGTCACTGTCCAATCTTGTTTAAACTTTAGAGAAGTCTATAGTCTCTTCCATCCCGCCCTGTATACCAAAGAAGGCGGGACAGGGATTATAACGATGCATCTGCCCTAATAAACGTCTTCAAATTTCTTAAACTTTTAAGTTGAAGGCAGGCGAAGTTTGAGCCTTCTTTAGTGGTCCATTTATGCCCCCGTTACCATCGTGTCCTTAATGTACTCTTCTGTGAAACTCCTGCAGCCTTTCCCTCGCTCGACTCCCCGCGTTCTGGCCAGGATCTGTAGCGGAGGTCCGCTGTTCGTCTTCTGCTTCTTCCCGACCCGTTGCCATGGCAGCGCTCTCTGGATCCTCTCCTTGGGTGAAGATCCGGTGCCGTTCTTGCTCTGTATCTCCAGCCCTTGTCACCTCGCGTCTATTGCAGCTTCCTCCGCATTGTTGTAAATCTTGGCACCATCCAACCAGGGAATCCATATTTTAGTCATTGGCGTCTGGAAGCAGATCTTTTGATCTTTCAGAGCCTTTTTTATCCCAGAGTAGGATTTGCGTTTTTCCATTACCTCGGTGGGGTAAACATGGTCAAAAAATATCCATCTCCCCTCGACTTAGATTTTCTTTTTCCACACTTTTACCAGAATGTCTTCTTTGGTTTTGTGTTTAAGAAAATTCACCACTATGGACCTGGGATTAGCCCCCGGTGGTGGTTTCTTTCCAAGGCTTCTTTGAGCCCGTTGGATCTCTAGCTTGGTTCCGTCCGGCAGAGCTAGCTTTCGGTGCAGGAGCCCCTCCACCATTTCTCGAACTGATTCGTTGTCTTGTTCGGCCACGTTGTAAATTCTTATTTTACAGCGCCTATCGTGCCCTTCCACTTCAGTTAGCTTCTCTTGTAGTTTTCTTTGCTGTTAGGGTCCTCTTTTACTCAGAATGGCGTCCTTCACTTCCACGTTCCACTCTTCCGGCTCTGCTATACGACCCTGCACATCGGTGATGTCTTCTTGTTGTTTCTGCATTTCCGCATCATTTCGTGCCACTTTTCTCTCAATTTCTTCTTTAAAACCGATAAATTCTCAACTCACCTCCTCTATGAATTCGTCCTTGAATTTTGTGATGTCCTCCTTATTATTACTATTATTGAGAGAACTTTGCAAACTGAACAGCGTGAGAAAGCTAACATCCCCAAAAGGCTTAGCCAATCACTAAGTTCTTCCACACTTTGTCCCTGAGTTTAACTGGGTCCATACTGGTCCATAAGGTATGATAAGGAAGTTTTATTTATATAGCACATTTTCAAAGTGCTTTACATGAATTAGAAGGAAATAAGAACAAAACAAGAAACCAAAGGAGCAAAAGAAGAAAAAAGTATAACTGTTGGAAACTGGAGTCTTGACCTGATGGGGTGTGTTTCTGCTGTTTTTCCACCAGGAGGAGCCAGTAGGTTGCCGCCTGGAGGGCCTGTTCCCTGCACACCTGCATGTAATCGGTGTCATCTACTTGAGCATAATTGGAGCGGGCAGCCAGTTCTCCAGCACTGGTACTCGGAGCCCCTCTAAGCTTTTTGAGTCTGTTCTCAGTATTTTGATTCTGACCTTTTCCTCTGACCTCCTTGCAGGATTCCCTCGTGGCTCCTTGGTAGATACCCAGAGTTGCCTGAGTCCCTCAATCCGGTGACCAAAGACCACCTCAAGAAGATCCCTCTGCTTGTTCATCCAATCCATACTGGCGAATACCTGCTCCTCCATCCTCCAGTCTGCCGATTACCTGTCCGTCCTCCAACATACTACCACCGTCTATCTCCAGTGACCTCCTTCTCCTATAATCATCTGATTCTGGACTGGGCACCTCTAACTCCCACAAGCAACCCAAGCTCCAGTGAACCAACTACTCCCCCCTGACGGAACATCCTCATCACACTCAGTAAGCGGAACCCGTTGTCAGTCATTCTCTTTGAAAACAGTCTTCTTACCTCACCTCCTTCTCAGCCTCCAGAACAAAGACGATCCAGATCCTGTGGTTCCACAGCAAGAAAACTCTCCACACACATTCATTGTTTAGCTCCAAAATAAACTTTTATTTAACTGATTCTCATTCTCCTGTATGTGTTTTTGCACGTGGGTCAAGCGAGTTGCTCCCAACATGTCGGATCACTCAAGCCAACAAACTGACCCAGCTGAAGCACTCAGGGGAGCCACAGCTGAACAACACTCTCATTCAGTCCCATGAATGAGCATTAAGAATTCTGGGTAACCAACAAAGAGAAACTAACCAGCGATTGGATGAATTGGTTAACCTTTTACAAAGGACCCTTCATCAGGCTTCTTCTCCTGATCCCGTTCCGGCTCCTCCAGTCCGCTCCGGAGGACTTCCGTGTGTTCGGAAGTCCGTCCACCAAACCCAGAAAAATACTCAGGTGAAGTACTGTAAATCGCTGTGGTGAATTCCTCTTACAATACACCCTCGCCTTCAATCATTCACCTCAAAGTTTCTCTTGTAATGGTACTAAGATTTCTTCTATAATTTCACACCTGAAGGGAATGGCTCTAGAATGGGCTGAAGCCAGATTTAAAGATCTGTCAGATTTGAGATGCACCTTTGATGCATTCCTCACTGAATTCAAGCAGACACTCAGCCAAGAGTCAGACAAGACATCAAATTCAAGAAACCTTTTGACAATAAAACAGGGACAGAGATCGGTAGCAGATTTTGCAGTGGATTTCAGAATTAAAGTGGCGGCATCCGGGTGGAACGAATCATCTTTAAAGAGCATGTTTTTCCACGCCCTTAATGATTCACTTAACGATAAATTAGCAACTCAAGACGAACCCAGAACACTGAGCGAACTTGTCTCAGTTGCTATTCGCTTGGATAATTGAATTAGAAAGAGAAATAAAGACAAAACTAGAAGGAGTCCATTTGTTAAAGTTACCTTCTCTCTGGGTCCATCTCCTTCTCAACTGCCCTCTCCTTCACAGACTCAGTCAGATCCTGAACCTATGCAGATTGGTCGTATCCGGTGGTCACCTGAGGAGCAACAGAAAAGAATGAATTCTCACTTGTGCCTGTATTGTGGATCCATTGGCCACTTCATCGCCACTTGTCCTGTTTGGCCAAAAACCCCGGCCCGCCAGTAGAAACGAGGAGGCTGGCGGGCCAGTTGAGAAAAGACAAGACTTCTTCTCGACTTTTCCTCCCCACGACACTATTTGTTAACGATTCCCTCAGTCTGTCTGTGTTGATTGATTCGGGGTGTGAATATAGTCTCATTGATTCAGCCTTCGTACAGCAGATGTCACTAGAAACCATTCAACTCCCAACTCCTCTCCGTGTAACTGCCTTGGATGGTAAATCTTTGCCTCAAGTCACTCACATGACTAAACCGCTACAGTTACTCATTTCCAGCAATCAGAAACTGATCTCATTCTACATTTACCCAACCGCTAACTCTTCCTTAGTTCTAGGTTTCGAGTGGTTGCAAAAACATAATCCCCACGTCAACTGTTCTGAGCTGCACATTGAATCCTGGTCACATGAACGTTATTCTTCTTGTCTTCGCTCCGCAGTTCCCCCAAGTCCACCACCGGCTGTTCATCGGGAGGCTCATCCACCTGATTTAACTCTCATTCCCCCTGATTATCATGATCTGGCTCCCGTCTTCAGCAAATCAAAGGTTCTCTCACTTCCACCCCATCGCCCTTACGACTGGACAATTGACCTTCTGCCTGGCACTCCATTACCTTCGAGTCGCCTACATATCATTTTGCGACCTGAATGTGAGGCAATGGAAGGATATATCAAGGATTCCCTGGCAGCTGGCATCATCCGTCCTTCCTCTTCTCCCTTAGGGGTGGGGTTCTTTTTTTGTGTGGAAGAAAGATGGTTCCTCCAGACCTTGTATCGATTATAGAGGTCTAAATCATTAAGAATAAATATCCCTTACCTCTTCTTTCTTCAGCATTAGAACCTGTTCATGGCGCAACTGTTTTTTCTTGGCACAACTTACGTAATGCTTACCATCTGCTCCGCATCCGCCAGGGGGATGAGTGGAAAACCTAATTCAAAACTCCCATAGGTCACTTTGAATACTTGGTCATGCTGTTCGGTCTTTCCAATGCCCCAGCATTTTTTTCAAACTGTGGTTAATGATGTTCTCCGAGACTTCTTAAACGTTTTTGTGTTTGTCTATTTGGATGATATTCTCATCTACTCAAAAAATATCACAGAACACAAGAAACACGTCCGTCTGGTTCTACAACGCCTCCTTGAAAACAAAACTCTACGTCGAAGCCGAGAAATCTGAGTTCCATCAGTCATTTGTAACTTTCCTGGGTTTCATCCTTGAGGGCTGACAGGTAAGGCCTACTTCAGAAAAGATACAAGCAGTTTTGGATTGGCCGGTTCCACAGACTCGCAAGCAATTACAGAGATTTCTGGGGCTTGCCAATTTTTACCGATGCTTTATATGCAACTACAGCCAAACAGCACTGCCTCTCACATCCCTGACATCCACTAAAACTTCCTTCAAGTGGTCAGCTGAAGCTGACGCGGCATCCGTCTCAACTCTCTTTTCACCCACGCTCCGGTTCTCATCCAACCTGACCCCAACAAGCAGTTTATTGTTGAAGTGGACTCTTCAGAAATGGGGTTTGGAGCAGTGTTATCTGAAATTTCTGAATCAGATAATAAAACTCATCCATGTGCCTTTTTCTCCTTTAGATTGTCCTCTGCAGAACGAAACTATGATGTGGGCGATCGTAAACTGTTGGCTATAAAGCTGACCTTTCAGGAGTGGCAGCATTGGTTGGAGCGCGTTGAACATCCGGTGCTGGTCTGGACAGATCATAAAAACTTGTCATATTTCCAGTCCGCCAAGAGACTTAACCCCCGTCAATCCCGCTTGTCATTGTTTTTCTCGGTTTAACCTCTCCATTTCCTATCTCCCCAGATCCAGAAACATCAAGCCTGATGCGCTTTCCAGAGTGTACTCACCAGATGAATCCATCCTTCCTCCCAGCTGTACTGTAGCTGCAGTAACCTGGGAAATCGAGGACATCATTCACCAAGCTCAGCAGTCAGAACCCGACCCTGGAAATGGACCAACCAATCGACTTTATGTTCCTCCCTCCGTCCGAGCCTGTCTCATCCATTGGATTCACACCGCCAAGTTCTCTGCTTATCCCAGTACAAGTTGCACCATAATCACCTTAATCATCTTTCCTGATTAAGTCGTTTCTGCCCTCTGTTCACAGGGATGTAAAAGGATACGTACTCACCTGTCCTACCTGTGCTCATAACAAATCATGTCATCAACCTCTGGCTGGTCTTCTTCAACCACTATCCATACCAAACCGTCCCTGGTTACATATCGCTATCGACTTCGTTACCAGACTTCCCGTCTCAAGAGGTATGATAACTATTTTCACAATCATTGACTGTTTTTCCAAGACCTGCCAACTGATCCCTCTCAGGAAACTCCCCACAGCCTTTCAAACAGCGCAACTACTCATCAAACATGTTTTCCGCTTACATGGAATCCCTCAAGAAATCCTTAATGACAGAGGTCCTCAGTTCACGTCACAGGTTTGGAAACATTTCTGTTCAGCCCTAGAAGCAAAGGTTACATTAACTTCTGGTTATCATCCTCAGTCAAACGGCCAAACAGAAAGGATGAGTCAAGAACTCGAATCCACCCTCTATTGTTTTTCTTCCATCAATCCATCTGACTGGAGTCAGTTTCTACCATGGGTAGAATACGCTCACAATACTCACATTTCTGCTGCTACTGGTTTGTCTCCATTTGAAATCTCTTTAGGTTACCAACCTCCACTATTTCCATCTGATGAAAGAGAGATCGCAGTCACTTCAGTCCAACATCACATTCACGGCTGCAGAAACATCTGGAATAGGACCATCTCCGCACTCAACTGAACTGCTGAACAGAATAAACACTATGCTGATCGGAAGAGAACACCTGCTCCACAATACACTCCTGGACAAAAGGTTTTGCTTTCTGCTCGAGATACCCCTTTGAAATCCATGTCAAAGAAACTTTCTCCCAGGTTCATTGGCCCTTATGAAATAGAATCAGTTATTAGTCCATCTGCAGTCCGACTCCGCCTTCTGTCTTCTCTCCACATCCATCCCACATTCCATGTTTCCCAAATAAAACCAGTCCAGACCAGTACAGTACAGTACTGAACATTTAAACTAGATCTTCTGTTATGAGTACTCCATAATGTATAAGGTAGAAGGAGTTTCTCTGGATGATAATAAGCTAAATATTGGTCTAAAGTAATAAGTACTCCACAGTTTAAAAAGTATATAAACTAGATGCTCTGTTCTGTGTTGCTAGGTAAATGCAAGTACTCCATAATTTATGAGGCATAAAACTAAATGTTGATTCTCCATGTTTGATTCTATAAAGTAGATGGTCCTAAATGAGGATCTAAGGTAACGAGTAGATTCAAGGATTCAAGATTTATTCTAATTCCTTTTCTGAGTTACAAGATAATTAGAAGTACTCCATAATTATAAGCTAGAAGGAGTTTTTCTGGAAAAATTAATAGAAGTTTCTCTGCATAATAATCTAAAAAGTATAGTATTGGTCTAAATAGTGAGTACTCCACAATTTTTAAAAGTAATAAAATAAACTAGACAGACAGGGCAAGGAAGAGATGCATCAGGGAAGTTCTGTTCACTGACAATAAATGCTATCTATCTATCTATCTATCTATCTATGCACATGTAGCTACATTGAGATAAAACAAAGACATGAGTGACAGACGGTGACATCACGGAGTGTATCTGTTTGCTGTGTTTGTGTGCTGCATGTGTATGACCATGAAACCATGCAACTCGGTCTCCCAGGCAACAGTCTGATATGATGGTGTTATCTAGGAGGAAGTCCTTGGGAGCGCTCTGCTCCACAGTCACATGGATGATTTCAGAAGGGAGTGAGGAGAGCAGGAGCGTCATGTTCACATGTCTTCCAGGAGATTTGAGATATCCAGCCAGCCGAGGCCAACACAGGGGAGCCAGTTCAGATACAGAGAGCTTTATGTCGGGTAGATTTCAAATTTTAATCTGCCCTAAAGTCTCACCAATACATCCCTGTTAATTCCAATCATCCAAATTAGTGTGGCCGTTCCACTGAACCGAAACTAGCAACTTCTCCAGGATCGATTCCTTCCTGCTAGAGAGTTTTAGTCTGCAGCTGGACTGCGAGTCTCAACAAGAATCGCATCCAACTTGCGTCTCTGTCCCACAGCATCTCAGTCTGAGTGTTCGCTAGTCGGCCCAATCCGTCACAAATTTGTCAACATAAGGGCTAATAAATTCAGCAGATTTATGAAAAACAGAGAGTGGCTGGGATATTAGCGGCTTATAGCCCGGTGAGGCTTATATACGTAAGTTTCCAGTTTTTAAAAATATCTCTGTGGATGAGGGTTATAGTGAGGTGAGCTCTATAGTCTGGAAAATACGGTAATAATAATCTGATGAACTTTAAAACAGATTCATGTGGATTTAGTGTCTGACCTTCTGAAAGATCTTCATCATGGAGATGCTTTGTTGTTTCTCATCTGCTGCAGCATCTTTATTCTCTGAACAAAAACAACAACATATGTGACTTACAATAATCTGAATAATAGCAATAATCTCAGCTCCATACCTGCGTTCATCAGAGTGACGGCATTCTGCTCATCATCTGATCTTTGTTTTCTGTTCCTTTCTTGATAAAACTGGAAAAATGTCTGAAATGAAAGTTTCTTTCACATATTAATCATCAACCATAGAAGCAGTTTCACATTATTGCATCTTGACTTATGATCCACGGTCAGACACAAACAGATTTGAGTTCTTATGATAAATTGAGTTTTTCTTTTAATACAGATCTTCTATTACCAACCTGATCTCCTTCATCTTCATCGAGTTTGGCTTCAAGAGGAACTAAACCCCACATCGACTTGTTTCTGAAGGGTATCTGTGAATTGACCTGATGGTGCTACTTATGTGTTTACAGTTGCAGTATTATGAGTTTTCCAGGCACACAGTTTCATACCACAGTCAGTAACTGTGTGGCTGTAACTCCACTCGAATAAAGTTCTCTTTTCTAGCACCGTTTGGGTTTCTCCCATTCACTCTGATTGGCTGGCAGAAAATCTGCCAGCCAATCAGAGGTGAAGGAAAATGTGTTAACGATGACATTGATTTTCTGCTGATCTGTAATCATAGTCTGCCTGTAGTTTTAGCAGCGGAGGAACGGAGCCGTTCAAGCCGCCATGTTCAGTGGAGGACGGTGGTTTACAGTGTAGTTCATTTCCGGTTAGCTTCTTAGCATTGAACTACATACTTCACAGGGAAACGTTAGCGATTGGGTAAAATTTAATACCTCAGCAGAGGCCACGCCTCCAGGAAGTAATCATTTCTCAATGAGAGTCCAGATCCGCTGGACGAAGCAAAGCGTAAAACAAGGAACCGGTTTCTACCAGGCTAGTAACTATGTTACCTTCAGTTCCTATGAAAATGCTTTATATATCAAACATAACTTAAAATAAAATTTTCACAATTAATGCCTTCAAATTGGGCCTCTGCTTTTTTAAGAAACTCCTACTCTGTCCGGGACTTTGCCTTCAATGCTTCTTCACATCAACACTCCTCTGTGATGCTGTTTGCATTTTGTTGCCAGCTTTAAACTGAGAAGGAGTTTGTTTAAAGAGTTCAGCAGATGCACAGTTCCACCAGGTGTTTGGTAATTGCTGCTGCTAGTCTTGAGGAACTGAGTAGGATTGCTGCTCTGAGGAGGAGCTTTGTTAGAGTAGGCGTTTGGGCAACCCTTAATCGTTTCTCAAATGTTCATGAAAGAACCAAGGAAACACTCCAGGTAGTTACAGAACATGTTTTAAAGTTCAAAACTTAGGATTGTTAGATAACTTCCCCTTTAATATTTGGCCTGAAACCATCTTACTGCTCCTTCTGGATTATTCTTAAAATGTTGCTCTAACAAGCAAAGCATTTATTTATTACTGTGATTGCAAAAAGTACTTGCTATAAAAGAACCTAATTGTAATAATAATTAGGTCCTTTTATAATAAGTTTCTTAAAACCTTAGTTCAAATATTATACTTCAGTACAAAATTATATATAGACTGATTGGACTGTACCGCGTTCACACCGACCAGAGAATAACTTTATAATACACATTTTTTACAACACTAAAGCCCATGTGATCTTGGGAATCAAATGTATTACTCCATCTTTATTACTTATTGTACACAAGCACATATGCAATAAGTTATTTTTATTTCAAGGAAATAATGGTCAAAGTGCAGCGAAATGCAATTGAACTTGTTCTCCTTAAATCATGCACTATTTCAATTGCAATGAAATACAAACCGAAACAAAAGTAGTGGAAGAGTTTCTTTAAGCGTGTGCACAGATCAGGTTGTGGTCATCCTGCTTTCACCGTGAAAATCTCTAACTCAGAGAAAAGTCTCTAGATTTGTGGCTAGTTGTTAAAAAAGTCAGTAAATTTAGCGAGAAAATCACTAAGCCAGTCAGTGACGCAGCCACACCCCTCCGGGCCCCTTAGCTCCACCCACTTTTTCAGAATTTGTCTAGGGCAGGCTATGCTTTCACAGGAGGGTGAAAGCATAGCCTGCTTTAAATGTTTCCGAATTATATATAGCCAGAAGACTTCTGGCTATATATACTTTTGCCATGTGAAAAACGCCTAAATATGTTTGACAAACCCTTAAAGTCTGCTCTGAAATAAACTGATAAAGAATATTGCTGAGAGTTTGATGTTCCGGTTTGACTTTACCAGTTTGGGCAGTAAGACGTAGGACAAGATGGACAGGAAAATGACAACACAGGCCACGATGAAATAACCGAATGCTGCGTCCTCCAGCTCAGAACCACCTGCAGCGGAGGAAGTGACACAATAAAAATGTTGATCATTTGTGATGTATTCATCCTATTGTCAACATTTTGATCAACCAAGACTTATTTCAAATGAAGGCTATATTGCAAATCAGTTATTGAAAGCTTATCTGACAGACTTGCAATGGCACAGATCATAGAAGTGGCAGCGAAGGTTCCGGCGAGTCCTTGGCCGCTCATGATGGGAGTGGTGTACGAAGCTGGAAGCAAACCGGCCATCCCAAACAGACTGCCCTGCAGCACCGCCCCAAACGCTGGAAAATAACCAACAGTTCAACAAGCTGATTAGCACGCCGGGGATTTCAGTGTCTGTGAAAACTCTGAGTTTGTTAACCCTGGGTTTTCTGGGGCTCTAGTACTATTCACAGTGTTATGTGTTTGATCCCAGCTTTCATTCCTGCTTCTTGTCAGTGCGTCATTGAGCAAGGCACTTTAACCCAAAGTTAGCTTCTGATCTGCATACTGGTGGATAAATGTGCCTGCATTTGGGAGCCTGGCAGGGTGGGTGTGGCTGTTGGAGTAGTTGGTGCTAAATGAGTTCAGCAGGTGCCCGGCGGCTTTGGTCTGCAAAAACAATATCTGGAGAGTTTCTTATTCCTGCGACTGACTTTGAAATCAAATCTGCATCTGGCTTCACAGCAGGCTGCTCACATGAAGAAGGAACTTGTATTTGTGTGACCTTCTGTCATTCTCATTATTCATATTCAGGTCAGGGTGTTTTAGCATTTCTCACCTGGTAAGAAATGCCACAAGTTGCAGTTCAACAAATATTCTGATTTGTTTGTTGTTTCAGAAAGCAGGGTTAACTAACTCTGACTATAAGCAGTGACTCTGATTAACCCTATCCAGCTCTGTGACACTCAGGGAAATCAACTGGTTAACTAACTCTGAGTCAAGTTACCCTGAGTTAAGTGTGAGAATAGAAGAAGCCCTGAATGCAGATCACGCAATTCACCATGGCAACGGGGGAAAAGAGTATCAATACATATGACAAAAATCAGCAACACTGTTGCTGCTGCCAAATTAGCAAGTTAGCATAAAATTTGTAAAATTGTTGTCACTACATTTATTTAACATCCAAAAAATGTTGATAATTTTGTTTTTCTGAACCAAAAATCAATATCTACTAATCGAGTGTGATCACCCTGCAGAGTATTACTTCCCAACATCTGCAGGCTCCCCCAGAAAAGGAAAAGCCATTTCTGGCACTTTCCGTGTTTCAGGCCTCGGCTAAACGACAGAACAAACTCAGGATTCGCTGCAACAGGCCGTCTGCAGAGCAGCGCTGATTCACGGAGGGAATCGTTCTGAAACTGAAAACCCAAGACGTATACTCTATTTAGCCCAAAACTAACTCAGGATTTTCACTCATCCCAGTTTCTGAAACGGGTCTGCAGGTGCAAAGTTGTAAGAAGAGTGAGAAGAACTCCGAGTGCAGAGCGTTTGCTCCAAGTTCTGGAACAAGTCAGACAAGTCCTCTTTTTAAATCTCTTTTAAAAACACTTATTCCTCGACTTTCTACACACTGAAACAAGCAAAAGCTTCAAATAATCTTTATTTATATTTATGTATCTGTGTGATTTGATTGGGTTTCTGACAGCTTGTTCGGAGACAAGCAGCTGCATTCTGACTTAATTAACACTTGTTTATGCCATAATAAAGCAAACTGCAAGTTGGTCCAAATGCAAAGTTATAAAAGCACAGACAGCCTTTTGAACGTCATTGTCATTTAAAAATCATTTTAGTTGTGGCCAGGAGCCAAAAGTAAAAGAAACTCGTCTTAGTTACATTTGTTGTTTGTCAAGTTTAACATTTAAATCAAAGTGCACCAAAATTTCTGACTGCAGAAGAAAGAAGCATCAAGGCCAGCTACTCCACTTTTCACAAACACTTTACATTCAGTTTCATCCTTGATTGATTGTAAAAGATTTTCAGCCAATCACTGCTTAATATCTGAGAAGAAATGGCTTCATTACTTTACTGGCAGACCAATTTGTGTGTCCTCTGAATAGCAGTAAAAGGAAAACTATGTTATTGTGTGATCTTTATATATATTAAAAAAGTATTTTTCAAGAGAGATCTGGCCAACACTGGCAGGACACAGTGTTGCAAATGAAAAGTAAAGATATCAAAAGCAAGTTAAAATACAATATGGATAATAAAGGAAGAAAAATAGCAAAAACAAACAAAGCTATAAAAATAGTGTTTCATGATGAATGACCAAACTGGCAGAAAATAAAGAGAAAAAATAAGGAACCAATGATGGAACCTTTTGGGACTCCACAGGAGAGAGGAGCAGTGGAAGAAGATGGGAGCCGATGGTTACGGGAGGTTCAGAACCTCCAGGCCAAATGGACCCAACCAATCCCCACAGCAGACCCAACGCCCAGGCGCTCACCTCGCTGTGATTGGCTTTCCATCATCATTCTGTCATCAAAAAATCAGCTACAGATCACAAAAGTCAGATTGGGGTCACTTCAGGCTGCAGTGTGAACGTAGCCTTCATCTTACCCTCTCCCAGCCTTAATGCCTTAAAATGATGGTGCAGCGTTGCAGCAAGCAAATCCAGGTGGAAAGACCACCAAACCACCATGGCGGCAAGACTCTGACTATGTGCTGATGCTCCCCAGGGGCCTTTGACCTAACTAGGAACTATAAATTATATTTGTCTTGCAGTTTGCACCAATCATGTCACTCAACTTTGAGAACTAGATCATAATTTCTGTGCTGATCTCGCTTCATTCACTTCCTTGGGTTTGTTGCAAGACTCATATTTTATCCTGAACATTAAGGAGAAACGACCTGACGCTGTAGTACCGGTGTAGTACTGGTGTAGTACCGGTGTAGTACCTGAATATCAACGAGAAACGACCTTACGCTTTTAGACGCTCAGAGTTTAACATTGAGATATTGGCTACACGACATCAAATGATTATAAAATAAATATCTCACAGTTGATGATGATTATCTTCACCATGGTTATGGAGAAGAAAGGCAGCGGCTCCAGAGGAACTTTGACAAGGACAGCAGTGATGATGAAGACAAACATGATGATGAAGAGGCTTCCCATCACACGCAGGCGCTGAGGAACGCTGACAGAACGAGAACAAATTAAATCCAGCTTTGTTTGTGAAGCAGGACTAACGTTCTGTAGATGAAACGCTGACACTAAACTGCTTAGATGTGAAGTATTCTGGAATAAAAAGAACAGAAGGATTTTTAAGTCATGATGTTTTTCCTGTTCCTGTTTGGTTCCTTCAGTCTTTTCTGTCACTTGTTTTGGACCTGATTTTTCATCACAGTTCCTTTAACTCATCACTAATTAATTTTTAGGTTCACATTTTTATAACAATTCCTTCCTTTGTCCTGTTGTATAAAAAACATTCATTTGATTTATACATATTGGTATGATGATTGCTGGGTTTCTACAACATATCTGGCTTAATTTAGTTTTATTGAACAGCTTCTGTACGACTCAATCCAATCCAAAGAGAAATGAAATGTTGTTGTAACTTATGTTATCCACTGTTCTCTAAAGAGTTGAAATAGATGCTGATGGGTGTTAGCAGGATCCATCTCCTGTAGCAGTCTGTTTTACAGCGAGTGAAGAAGCTTCTGACTGAAGACCCTCTGTCTCTCCAGGCCAGGCTGAGGAAGAGGATGTTTTCAAGAGAATTTTCTTGATTTTATGAAGAATCCATCTTTGTAATAGTCACCTCCAGATTTTCCAGTCAGAACCAGAACAGATGATGGAAATGGTGTTTTACCTTTGACCCTTATTCAAAGTGCTTTACTGTCAATTATTGTTGATAACCCACTTGGACAAACAGCAACCATCACAAAACGTTATCTCACTGAAAACACAGCAGAAACTTTTAATCAAATCTACTCTTCTTCCTCACCCTTAAGCTGTAATGATGTAGATAAGTTGGTAAATGATTTTCAGTCTAAAGTCTCAGATATTGTTGATTCCATTGCCCCAATTAAAATGAAGGTTGTGTCTGGTAAAAAGAAATCTCCATGGAGAAATGCACAAACAGTTCAATCTGCAAGACAACTCTGCCGTAGGGCAGAACGAAAATGGCGTAAAACTCAACTCCACGTTCATTGTGACATCTATAAAGAAAGACTACGTAACTATCATTTAACACTAAAACATGCAAGAGAGGCTTTCTTTGCAGATGTCATAAACAAAAACATTAACAATGCTCCAGCTTTATTTGCAACAGTTGACAGAATCACAAACCCTCCTGTGACGTTACCGCCTGAATTCCAATGTATTGCCGCCTGCAACCAGTTTTCCAGCTTCTTTTCAGAGAAAATTCATAAAATCAGAGGATTAATCTGAACATCCACTATAAAGTCAGAACCAATGCTGAGCCCAAACAAAACAAATACAGGAAAAATGACCCAATTTCAACTACTTAATTTTAAAACCTTAGAGGAAATTATAAGTCAACTAAGCTCCAGTTCCTGCTGTCTGGATGTCCTAGATCTATAACTCTAGAACATTTCTTTAAGAAAGTCCTGCCTGTTATTGCTGCTGATCTGATCCAGATAGTAACTCATCGCTCTCATCAGGCGTTTTCCCCCAGGCTCTGAAAACAGCAGTAATCAAACCACTTATAAAAAAGAACAATCTGGACAAATCACTACTGCAGAATTACAGGCCGACCTCTGACCTCTGACCTCTGATTCATCAGCAAAGTTATTGAAAAAGCTGTGTGTAAACAATTAACTAGCTTCCTAACTATAACCAACCGCTTTGACTCCTTCCAGTCTGGTTTTCGTGCTCACCACAGCAGAGAGACTGGCCTCATAAAAGTGTTCAATGACATCCATATAAATACGGACTGTGGCAGAACCACAGTGCTGGTTCTGTTGGACCTCAGTGCAGCTTTTGACACTGTTGACCATGACATATTACTGAATCGACTGGAGAGTTGGGTCGGACTCTCCGGTCCAGTGCTTAACTGGTTTAAATCCTACATAAAGAACAGGGATTTCTTTGTTTCAATTGAAAACTTTTCATCAAAGAGGTCAAAGGTCACATGTGGGGTACCCCAAGGTTCAATCCTAGGACCCCTTTTATTCAATATTTATATGCTCCCACTAGCTCAGGTTATAACAGGAAATAATATTAGCTACCATAACTATGCAGATGACGCACAGCTCTACATTACGATGTCACCAGGTGACTCAGAGCCCATCCAATCACTGAACAGATGCTTAGAACAGATAAATGTGTGGATGTGCCAAAACTTTCTCCAGCTGAACAGAAACAAAACTGAAGTTATTATTTTTGGACCTAAAGAGGAACGATCTAGAGTTATAGATCTAGAGTTATAGATCTAGAGTTAATGCACAGCTTCAGTTATTACAACTGAAAACCAACGATCAGCCCGAGACCTGGGAGTAGTGATGGACTCTGACCTGAACCTCCAGAGCCACATAAAGACAGTTACAAAGTCGGCCTTCTATCACCTGAAGAACATTTCCAGGATTAAAGGACTAATGTCTCAGCCAGATCTAGAGAAACTCATCCATGCCTTCATCTTCAGTCGTATTGATTATTGCAACAGCGTCTTCACAGGTCTGTCCAACAAATTAATCAAACAGCTGCAGCTGATCCAGAATGCTGCTGCTGCTGGCGTTCTGACTAAAACCAGGAAGATAGAGCACATAACACCAGTTTTAAAGTCCCTCCACTGGCTCCCTGTAGCTCAAAGAATAGACTTTAAAATACTGTTGTTAGTTTATAAATCACTGAACGGCTTAGCACCACAATACATTAAAGATCTGCTGTTGTTGTATCAACCTTCCAGACCTTTCAGGTCTTCCGGTTCTGGTCTGCTCTGCATCCCCAGAACCAGAACCAAACAAGGAGAAGCAGCTTTCAGCATCTATGCACCACAAATTTGGAACAAACTTCCAGAAAACTGTAAAACAGCTGAAACACTGACTTCTTTTAAATCTCAACTAAAAACCCACCTGTTTAGGATTCTATTTGAAATGTAATCAATTACAAATTTATGGATGGAACTTGACTTAATGATTGATTCTATATTGCATTGTGATTCTGTGTTTGTAATGATGTAAAGCACTTTGAAATGCCTTGCTGCTGAAATGTGCTATACAAATAAAATTTGATTGATTGATTGATTTCCCCTGAAAAAAGCAATAATCTCCTTTGTTTTGTTTTCATTCCAGATGATTTGATTGTTCCCTCCGTGTGTCCAGCAGCTCTCTGTCCTGGTGTCCATCTCTGGTCCTCCAGCAGCTGCAGAGTAATCTGAGTACAGAGTAATCTGAGTATTTCTGTAGATGATAGAAGGTTCTCCTGCTGCCTCCTGGCTCGACCCCAGTCTGTTAGAGAGGCAGCCATAGATATAGATCAGGTAGATCAGATTTATTTCTAGAACCAGGTGAGGCTGAAGCTCCACCTGCTGCAGATCAGCTGATCTTCAGAGCTGCTGCTCCGTCCTGGTGGCAGCGGCTTTGATGGAGCAGGTGGATGATGGCGTCTCCGTGGCGATAAGCAGACTGCAGGGGGTCCTGCTTCCTCAGGTGGGCCAGCAGGAGTCTCTCCAGGACCTCCATGATGGGAGTTGTCATGGCTACAAGTCCGTAGTCGTTGGTGACTGATGGTGAGTTTCCTTTGCTTCTGCAACTGGAGCAACTTGAACGTCCAACTGAACGTGAATCTGATAGCATGACAGAATTAAACTACCACACATCTCTGACCTAGAAACTGGTGTAGTACCTGTGTTGTACTGGTCTAGTACTTTGTGCCATACCGGTGTAGTACCTGTGTTGTACTGGTCTAGTACTTTGTGCCCTACTGGCGTAGTACCTGTGTAGTACTGGTCTAGTACTTTGTGCACTACTGGCGTAGTACCTGTGTAGTACTCACAGGGCGTGCAGGAAGGAGGTGAGGCAGGTGCACAGCAGCAGAGGCAACATGGCGCAGAGCGTCATCACATTGTTGAATTTGGTCTGTAGAACACTTTGATGTTGACCTGCTGCTTCAGTCTGATTGGCTGAAACCTCAGTGGGCAAAGGGTCCTTCAGACGATTCCTGAAGTACTGCAAGGATAATAAAACCTCTGTTCACGTACAAAGAGCTTTTATCAAAAGAAGACTGTTAGTAGGAAAATAAGTGAATTTGGATTCAGTAACAGAACCTTTACTGGACTTGTGAACCCAGATGTTAAATGGCCTGAACTTAAATTGCTATTATCCAGCCATACTGACTCCTGAAAGCACTTTACACCAGAGCCACATTCAGCCATTCACACTCACAAACTCCCACACATCGCCAGGTAACTTGTGGTAAAGCAACAGGAAGTCTCAACCCTCTGCATCCATCCCAGCCTGACCTTTTAGGGATGACAAAAAGCTGCTCACACAACAGCACTGACCTCTGTTGGTCATTTGATGTTCCAGCTCCACTTTAAATGGAAAAGTAAATACACTCAGCATACAAACCACTCAAAGTGCTTTACTCTCCAACCACATTTGCCCAATCCCACTCACATTCATGTATCGATGGGCAGATTGAAAGGCAACTTGGGGTTAAGTGTCTTGCTAAAGGGCACATCGACATGTGGCAGGAGGTGTTTGCATCAGGCTCTCAGCTTGATGCCAACATCCTTTCTACTCAGCCAGTCTCTCCTGAGTCTGAATTCAGGTGCTGCATCCTTCAAAGGTGGCACTTGTAGGGTGATACATCATAGCATGGCAACAAGGCCAGTCCAAATTCAAAGACTCCTCCAAATGTCTTCTTCTTTTCATGGTCCACAATATCCCATGATTCACTGCAGGTCCAAACTGGGGGTTCAGGCAAAGCAACAATGGCAGTGAAGAGTGAAAAATGATTTTGTTATATTCTGTCACATTCATTGACATTTATTCAGAACCCAGCCACAATGTTTCAGGTTCCCTGGTTTTGCTACTGTCAGAACAAGACTGTGCAGAGAAACAGGAGCTGTGGAGAAAAAGCAGATGATGTTTCACCATGGTAGCAGTCATGAAGAAGTTCCAGGGCAGCAATGTTCCCAGACCAAGCATGAAGAAGATCACCCACACGGCCAAATATCTGCAAGAAATAACATTAAATGATTCAATCAATGGCCGTCAGTGAGAGCTCGACATGGTCTGCTACATCACTGAAAGTTAAAACTGATTTATCCTGAGTTTGGCTAGTTAATCAAGTCAGGTTATGTATCGTTTTGACAATAGTTTTTCTCTTAATTATAGAAACATTCACATTGTTTGCAAATCTTTGCTAAGTATTGATGATTGCATTGTTCATGTTCCAGCATCTTACTTAAAGAAGTCTAAATAAAGTCATTCTCTGGATTACTTGTCTTTGGGTGAGGTGGTAGCCATCGTCACAGAGAAACCAACTGGCTGAAGGACGGCGCAGCTGGACTGGAGATCCGGATTGGACTGGAGCAAAATGAGGAGGATCAGAACAACCTCCGGGTGTTTCTTGAGCTGGAATAAAATATATATTAATGTTGAGACAAAAGAGGAGAACTAGTCTGTGTATTGAGCCATCTTTTCTATTTTTAACTCAGTTTTTCTCCTAAAAAGTTGTATTTTGGAATAAAGACGTGCGCCTTTTCCTGCTCAGTATGAATTGATTTTAATCGATCAAGCAGGTCAATTGTTGATTCATCAGAGGTGTAAAGTTGCTGACAGGCTGCCTTTAAAGCTCTGTGGCCCCTCAACGCATCCTAATTCCCAGTGGGGGTCGGGATGATAGAGCCAGGTAGCACGGCTGCTAACCTGCTGTAGTCCTGCTGCTTTATCTCATACTGTCACTCACCTTTGACCCCTCATTACAGAAATTATTCATTTGGTTCTTCTGGCTTTATCCTGCAATAACTTTCTCTTTATTTTCTATTTTTTTCTCTCCTGTCCTCCATTTCCTTTCCTTTTGACGAATTCAACCTGCTCCTCTTTCTTCCTGCCTTTTCATTTTCCAGTTGGGAGGGGCTGCTTGTGTCTCCACTTCGTTATTCCAGCTGGAAACTAGAGAACAGGATGACCTCTGACCTGAACCTTCAGAGACATATAAAGACAGTTACAAAGTCGGCCTTCTATGAGCTTAAGAACATTTCCAGACTTACTCTAAATTTTTATGTAACCGGGCAGTTTATTAGTTTTGAAATGGCGTTTATGTAAAAGTGGCTGTAAATTCCCACCTGTATTGGGCCCATGAACACACCTGTGCCCCTTTTCCCCACCTTCACTTCCAGTTTGCAGTACTGCCTTGCTCATTAGATATAAAAGCACCGGGTGTGAACGAGCGATGGATTCTCCAGGGCGCCGGCTGTTAGGCTGTTGGATGTGTGAGTCGCCGCGCTAACCCCAACAAGCCCTGCGTCATGAGGGGCATTGGTCATGAGGTAAATCAGTTTTTGATTAGTCGCCTATGACTGGCTATTTGCTATGTCAGTGATGCTGTTCATATAGTTGTCGGTTTGTCTAGTCTGACTTGTATTTGTCTCTCACAACAAGTCAGATTTTATGGCTTATTTTAGAAAGCACTGCTGCAAACTGGCCCAACTGCAGATGCACCAGGCTGTTCCTCTCATCCAAGAGGAGAATCTTGTTCCCTTGATAAAGAAACATAAACAAAACAACTTTAATTTTGAGTGCCAGCTGCACAGATAAAAAAAAAAATGCTTTGCCGCACATCAGCTTTTCTCAAAAGCTTCTTCAAATGACCACACACATACAGATAAAAATATTTTCTCAATCACATTCACACCACTCCTTTACGCCACTGCCAACACGACAGGACTATTTTGTGGTGTTCAATATTTTCATTGTCATGCATTTTGGAAGATAATCGCACCATTTACCCAATGAAACTTGATTAAATAAAGGGTCTGGCTCTGTGGTAACTTTAGGGGGTCATCACATCTAAAACTAGTTTTTCTAGCATTTTGAAGGCAGAAGTTTAGATTAGTCTTGTTTTCATGGGAATGTTATTTTAAAATGCTAGGATAACTGTCCATCCAAAATATGTGGTTCTAATGGAAACCAATGGGACCCAAATGTGAGGATTTGGTTTTCTGAGTGTTCATTAGTCCCTGTGTTGTTGCTTCTACCCCTTGATTGTTTCCAGCTGTCCCTCCGGTCCCCTGATTGCCCTCCATGTATTTTACCTTGTGTTTTTTGGTTTGTCATTTTGTTGTGTTTGCCAGCGCTACCAGCGTCTGAGTACCTTCTCTCATTGCTCACCTGTGCTGCCTGGACTTTTTCACCCTTTTGAGATCGCCATTCATTTTTGCCAACTACTACCTGAGCCCAGTCCATCCTCACCACAATCAACCCATTTCATGACACAAAATGGGACAGAAGGCCTTCAAAGTACACAAAGAGCGTATCTTTTGTTCTACATACCATACAATCAAAAGGACAAAAACATTTTAAGTCCTGGCCAAGTTTCAATAAATCTGACTCAGATATTGAGAATCAACAAAAGTGGCAAAGCAGGACATCCAATTTTGGGCAGCCTAGAATCTCCAGAGGTTATGGTCATTATAGTGGTTAACCCTAACCCATAACATTCATATTAGCACTGAACGTGACAACCTAAATGTGGCCTTTAATCTGATTATAGTTTCGATTCAGTTGATTTTCTAGCACCAATTCATAACATGTAATTTCAATCCATTTAAAAAAAAGGTCAATTCAATCCAAGAACTAGATTGCAAGCCACTTTGATCCATTCCAATTGATTTGTTATCAAAAAATGCAAATTCAGTTTATTTAAGTTAGCTAAAAAACATTTTTATCAAAGGTTATTCAGCAGATCGCATCCTGACAGTGGGAACATGTAGGAAGGATTTTTGCTCTTTCATAAGGCCATTTTTTTCTGTTAAAACTCCAAGTGAAAACTTATTTGTCCTCTAAAGGACTGAAAATGAAACATCCTCATATTCCTACTGAGGCGAGGAAAATCTAAGTTGAAGTTAGAGACTCAACAGGAAGTAGAACTGTAAAGTGTTTTTCTGCCCTCTTTTGAGGCCTCACTGTGACAGGCAGACATTTGGAACCAACAGGGAAGGCATTACGATCGATCGGATCCAGTGTTGATCTACTCAGCTTCACAGCTATGAAAACAGATTGATGCCTGAGAACGAACATTTGGGGAGCAAAGGGGCTACTTCCTATTTTCAATCAGACATTTTAACTGTTGAAGAGCGAGTATATTGTTGTCAGTAGGTTCCTGTGTTTATCAGGAAAGATAATTCAGTCTTGTGAAATTACTTGAAAAGAGAAATAACCATCTCAAGCCTCATATTGTTTCATGTAGTCTGCAGAGCCTGCTACCTGAATTTCCTGAGTGTGCCTGAATGCACCATCTGATGTCACAGATATTGGGAATCAAAATTCTGTCAATGTTGTGGCCCGTTTAGTGGCCCACCTCACAGAGGAAGTTCTTTGCCCAGAAAATCCAAATCAAACTCATTAGACACGATGTATCCCGTCACGATCAGCAGCTATCAGATGATTGAAGAAACCCAGAAAGGATAAAAGGCTGAAACCAGGTTCAGGTTTTACCTTCAGTGTTTGACAGCAGCCATTCAGTCGTTATCACAGCAGATATTGTTGATCGTTCTGTGCGCACAGCTGCTTGTGAAATCCTTCGTCCTCTGTTACCTTCCTGTCTTCGAGGTCTTCCTCATGGTTTGGTGCCGTCTCAGC